>NC_142804.1:16871960-17171960 GCF_049724085.1 Artemia sp. Qi Xiang Cuo
GCTTATTTTCAAAGTGTTCAAATCATCCCTACTGCTTTTAAAATTTGGATTATTATTGCTTAATAACATGCACAGCAGAACACTACTGAAATATTCCAACTCTTGCATTTCAACGAAAGAAATCCGAAAATGAATTTTTAAAAATCAATAGAATGTAAGTGCGATAAGGTAAACCATGACAAAACACTACTGAAATATACCAACTCTTGCATCTCAACGATAGCAATCCAAAAAACAGATTTTAAAACTCCAGAAAATGGAACTGTGTTAAAGTCCACAACAAAAAATAACAATTGAAATATTCTCAACCCTTGCATTTCAACGAAAGTAATTCAAAATGAACTTTGAAAAATCAAGAGAAGTAACTGTGACAAGGTAAACCACGACAAAACACTATTGAATATTCAAACTCTTACATTTCAACGAAAGGAAATTTAAAATGAACTTTGAAAAATTAGACCTTTGGAGGGGGGAGGAGGGGCCGGGGGAGGGGGTCGTTCTGTGTCTCAATGCACAAAAAAAGTATAAAAAATGGGGGGAGGGAAGGGGAGGGGAGGAGGAGGTGAGGAGGAGGAGGAGGAGGAGGAGGGAGGAGGAGGAGGAGGAAGAGGAGGAGGAGGAGGAGGGGAGGGGAGGGGGAGGAGGGGAGGGGAAGGGGAGGAGGAGGGAGGAGATGGAGGGAGAGGGGCCCCTTTGGGGGGCCAAAGGGGGGGTGGGGCCCTTTGGGCCTCGTGGGGGGGGGTCTGGGGGAACCTTGAGGGCCGGTGGGCCCTTTGGGAGCCCAGTGGACCTTTGAGGACTGGTGGCTTCCTTCGGGGTTGGGGTAGAGGGATTGGAACCCTTTGGGGTTGGGGTTGGGGGATCGAAACCCTTTGGGGTTGGGGTAGAGGACCTCATGACACTGTTCAATGGAACTTGTGTATTATAACGAACACAGAGTTTCACCCTCAAATTCTCTTCTATAATCATCTTTTAGAATGTCTCTAACTGTTTCGCTGAAATAATTCCATAACCTGTCTAAAACGGTTTCGCCCAAATAATCCCTAAACGTAATTTCAGCGTGTTCCTTTTGTTTCTGGCATCTCTGCGCTAACGCATTTCAAATTAATAAGAAACCTGATTCCCACGCTAAAACAATTCATCGCTAAGATGTTTCTTGGAGAACTGTTTCCATGGCGTTTGGTTATTAATATCTTTGGAGTTCGACCAAAAGAGTTGTTTCCGAGGCATAGACATTAATGACTTGGATCTATTCCTGGAGAAATGTTGACAGTACCTGTCAGACATTATTAAACTTTGCCTGGAAACAATTTGATTAATGACTGACAGCACAGGTGTTCCAAATTCCCAATCGATTACGCAATCAATTTCTCAGAAATCCATCTCCCCTAGGGACTCTATGCCCATATTTGGTGTGCTCGTGGGAGTTTTAAAAAAAAGTGTCCGGATCGGGATTCGAAGGGGTGGTGTAATCGTGGGGCTGGTACCCCCCCCTTCTACTCAAATATGCTATTTTGGTTGCCTAGATACGCATATTGTCTATGAATTTAGCTCTCTCTCCTCCCCAAGTCAAGATGTGAGGTACACGTACACCTGACCCTGCAATGCCTCTTCAAAGTTTCAACTTGTTTAAGCTATTCTTGAGATATCGCGGATAGCTTACTTCGTTAAGTGGGTAATTATAATGTCTTTTGATTTACATTACTACTTCATCATGAAAAGATTCTAATACAACAAGAGCGTAAACTTTTAGGCAGATTTGAGACAAAATATGTTAAACTCTTCTCTCCCCCCAGTTTCCTCCACCCAGTTAAAATTCGAAGTCTGAATGTCCCTCCCATCCTTTAAGGAAACCTCCCCATGAAATTTTCAACTTGATCTCCCAAGACGTCCCCATGATAGTGCAGATAAGTTGTTTGAACAATATGGCAACGCATAGTTTCTTTTGATCCAGCATGCTACTTAGCCACGAATAAGGTTCTATAACAGCCCATAGTTTTTTGACCCGAAACGAAATATTTTTGATCCTTTCCCCCAACAGAAAATATGAATTTTCGTTGCCGCTTCCCCTTTTTGCTCCTACACTGCCTGAGAGTCTTCACCCCACAACCTGTGCCGTTTCTGAAATATCGAATTTTGATAACCTAGATGAACATAGTTTAGTTTCTTTTGTTGACTTCTACCCTTTCCCCAAAGTCATAGTTCAATGTCCACTTGCCTGCTTTCTTAACACTCCTTGAAAGTTTCAACGTCATATCCCAAGCCGTTCCCTATGCATTGCAGCTAATTCTTTTGATAGCGTGGCAACACATCGTGTCTTTCGATTTACCTCGTTACTTAGCTGTGCATAAATTATAAATCACATAGATACTTATAGAGCAAAGATATTTCACACCAACTTTTTGCGACCCAGATGGAGCATATATGTTGACAAATTTGCACCCACCTATCTCACACTTGATAATTCTCCCGTCTGCATCGGTTCGAACGTCTTTTACATGGAGGTTTTCTTTATATACTATCGCCACGCTTCCTCCATCCTCATTGCAATTCGTAAAATACTTAAGGTTCTAAACCTTTTAATTCCCTTGTGTCGTTCTCTTGTATAAATGCTAAGTCTATTCTTTCTTTTAGTAGGTACCCTTTTAGCATTACTTGTCTTCTTTTTTGCTTTATTCCATTTACGTTCAAAGTTGCGAATTTTTTGGAAACTCTTGCTGACTTATCACCATGTCTTCTGCATTTTCTCTAGTTCTTGCTTTCTTGGTTTCTAATCCTTCTACTGACGAGAAAGACGTCTCAGCGTAATCGATTAGTTCCAAAGCCTGGCTTGCCGAAGGGCTGTTGCTGCTCTGTACGATTTCTTCCACACTATCTATCATACCTTCGATGCTTTCAAGTCGGCTCGAAAGTTCAGCTTGACCTGTCTGTGACCCTGTTCTTTGCGATCTTTTGTTCCTTTTCATACTTCTAGTGAGTACTCCTCGTATTGAGATACTCCTGCTGCGGGTTTCTTCGATCTCTTCATCTTCGCTATCAGCATCTTGTCCTTTTTTCTCCAGTTTCTTTTTTCTTTCTAGCACCTCCTTGTATTCACGGGTCGTTTTCCGCTTATACGATCTTGCGAGGTGCGATTTCATTTTCTCCATTTCGCGATCTATTTTTTCTTCCTGATTCTTACGCGCATTTGTCTTTTCCTGTCCATTTTCTTTTTCTTTGGGTCTCAGGTTGGTTTGGTTTGCAGGTTGTTTTTCCGGCCGAACGTTGCTTTGGCTACTAACGGCATTAGGGCCACTTGGTTCGGATGTTATGTTTCTTTGCGACCTCTGTGAGGAAAAAAGACACTGAGCTGCTAAATGTCCTGTTTCATCACATATAATGCAAGTTTTGATTTGGCCATCGTACCATATCCGCATTCTCATTCCATTTACGAAAATAAAAGAAGGGATGTTCTTATCTATTCTCATGCTTGCTATTGCTCTTGTTTTGGCTGTTTCGAGATATCCGTCACCAGAGTAATACTCACGTTTGCATGAGAAAACCCTACCATATCTTTCCAATGTCTCTTGGACATCTAACAACTCCATTTCTAGCGGCATTCTTTCTATTTTCACAAAAGTGGGTTTTGTTTTGCAACTTTCGACGTATACAACTCTTTCATCAAATGATAACATTCCCTCTTCAGTCTTAGCGAGGAACTTTTGGAGCTTGTTGCTAGTGGTGAACTTCATATACATAGTTTTTCTATATCGCAGCCCTGATCCGTCTATACCTATCAGGTTCTCTTTTTCGACTCCATAATGTTTCAGCCACCTGTGTACTTCTACCTCCAAAGGTACATCTCCATCCCGGAAAGCCACAAAGCTCAGAAACGCAGTGTATGTTCGTACATACCTTGCTGGTACCCCTCCTGGTTGTTGCGTCATTCTTTTTTCTTTTTTTTTACCTTTTCAAATAATACCAATAACTTTTTTTTCTCTCTCTCTTACCTTGTGCAGTCTTGTTAAACGTCCGAATACTGGTTATGCCTCAGTTTCTTATATTTTTATCTCTCCAGATGAATATTGAATGTTCCTGTTTTTTCGAGTCTTTTTGCCTTACTAAAGAACAGAGTCGGTACTACCATGAGTTAGACTTTTAAGATGGTTATTTAGTTCTGGATAGACGAGTATTCATAAATATTTTCTATGCTAGATACCCTTCCCCCTTTCCAAAAATCTAACCTATCTTTTGGTTTAAAGTTAACGTTTAGGTTTTGATAATTTAGAATCAAAATTATTTGTGCCAAGTTTTTGACGCCTAAAAATATTCTTCGGAAAATTACTCTTGAGTTTATAATAGTCTACTAAAATGCATTTATCAGTTTTTTTCCTCTCTGTTGTGAAATTTATGTCTTGTTTATTCAACTTCTTTTATTGATAACACATGCATAATAGCAAAATACGAAAATAGATATACCCTTCATCCCCAAAAGGGTCTTTGCCCCCCCCCCAAAAAAAAAGGAAAGAGGAAAGAAAAATAAAAATATATGAAGCAATAAGAAAGCAAAAGAGAAACCAGATGGCGTTTATCACCATTGGTCTAATCTTCAGAGCTGAAACTGCAGAACACCAAAAAAGAATTAAAATTGTTTTCATTTTCACTTGATTATCCATTTTAATTTTTATTCGTTTTAAGAGTAAATTATTAAAAGAAGATTTTCTCTGTGTGTTTTAGGTTTTGAAACTACTTTTTTTTTCTTTTTTGAAATCTTTTTCTTAGATTTCGAAATTTTTTTTTTTTTTCAAGGTTAGTTTTACTTTCTCTGCAAATGAATTTAAGTTGTTTTTTTTTTCCTTTTTTTGTTTGGAGTTTATTTTGTCTTGCTGGTGAACAAAACCGGCACCAAACGACTTCACCTTTTGACATAATTGTTTATTTCTGAAGAGACGACTGTTTACATTTTTTTCCGTTTTTGATACCCTACCCCCAAGGAACAAACCTTTTTTTCAAAATACGCCTTTCTAAGGGTTTAACGTCAATTAATGAAAACCAGGGCAGAAGAAAAGGTATATGACCTCCTTAGCCTTTGTTGCTACGGCGGTTTTAGAATATGATAATACGATACCAAAATAAATATTATTATATAGATAATAACTCTAAAGATAAACGGTACAATTTTTCTAGCTGCATAGAGCAGAGCTGAACTAAGTTCTCCCACCACAGTGGTCGACTATAACCACTGCTTTAGAGACATCTTTATTTTTTCCCTGGAATTGTAGGCTATAGTTTTCCTATAGGGTCAGGGCCAAAAACATCATATTTTTACCTCTTTTGATGAAAAAGATCCCCTTTTTAGGAGAATTAAGGGGGTATGGCTTTCAGCCCTCTCCAAAATTGGCGTCTATACTCCCCCCCCAAGATAATATCAATATTTAAGGGCTACACTAAAGAGATATATAATTACATTTTTGGTGAGATCACTTATGGGATATATGATTTAGCCAGAATTTAGATAATCAAGTAACGTACTCAGCAGCAACTTAAAAATTTTTCCAGGGGGATGGGCGTAAGAAATTTTACAAAGAATGCTATTATTGTAAAAATTCAATTCTAGAAAAAGGTGTTTTCAATTGTTGGAGAATTTGGACCTGTTATATTTAAAACTTCTTGTAGAGCGGGTCTGATCTGAAGCCCTGCTTCAAGTGTAGACAGATTATTGGTAAAACAGCTATTTAAATAGAGCAACATGTTTTTTTTCTTTCATGGGTGCCTCTTTTAAAGTGAAATCATATAACTTCATTAAAAATTCTTGCTATGAAGTAAAACATTTCGAAATCACAAAAGAACTGATCTTTGTCAAATAACAGAGTTTGTATGTCCAATGAAAACTGAACTCACAAATGAATGACTTCAACCTCACTTGAACGGATTCTCCATTTGTTAAGTTCACTTTTATTTCAGAAAAGGAAGCAGCAACAGCTAAGGTTGTGAACAGTGAAATGGCAGACCTTAGAGTTTTCGCTCGTGTTCTTGGCTTTCTGAAATTAGCTGAAGTGGTAAGTCACTTATGCTTATACAGTCCAGTAATCTAGTGCAAAGACTATCCTTTTAAGCTACCTACAGCAACAAAATAGTTCTTAAGACATTTCATTCTTATCAATTTTCATATTTGTCTTCATTTTAATTTTTCCCAGCCCCCACCCCTAGTAAAAAAGCCCTAAACTTACAGTTTTTGTGGTTTGCATTCATGCCAATTTGAAAAGAAAACAACCATCAGACTTAGCATTTGGCCTAGGGCCATATCCAGGCCTTAAGGAGGAAGAGGGAACCGGGATGACCCTGAACTGAAAAAATATAGAAATTGATTAAATATACATTCCCTGATAAAAATGAAGAAATTGTTTGTTGTTAATATGGCTAGTTTAGAAGGGTAGCATTTGTTTAAGAATTCCAACTGTTCTACTTCGATTTATACTAGGCATACGGTTCCTTAATTTACACATTGATTGTACGCAGACACCATTTGTTTTTGTTCAATAAGGGTGGGCAGAGGATATGAATTTTAATATCATGGCTAGAATATAATAGTCCTTGAATTTTAGTGCGCAAGGCCCCCTTGGCGCTCTGCTGGGTATTTGTCTGGAGAAATAACTGGAGAGTAGGAAACCTGTTAAGAAAACAATTCTTACTTCATAGTATGAAGAATAATCATAATTAAAACATTTTGCAAGCAGCTTCGCTATTCTTTACCCCCTCCCCCAAAGGTGCAAATATGTAGCCCAAATTATTTATTTTTTATATGAAAACCCGTCATACAAAAGCAAGAAGTCGGAGCAGTAAGAGAAATCAAAATAATAAAACGATAAAGACAGCAATTGGACACTTCGCAAAATGCAAGACACGCAGAAATACGAAAGAGAACAAAATACAAAAGAATTAAAAGGCAATATATTTGAACATCAGGGGGGGGGGGGGTAAAGTATAGCGAGTTTGCTTGCAAAATGTGTTAACTATGAATATTCTGCATATTATGAAGTCCTTGAATTTTAGTGCGCAAGGCCCCCTTGGCGCTCTGCTGGGTATTTGTCTGGAGGAATAACTGGAGAGTAGGAAACCTGTTAAGAAAACAATTCTTACTTCATAGTATGCAGAATAATCATAATTAAAAACATTTTGCAAGCAGCTTCGCTATTCTTTACCCCCTCCCCCCTAACGTGCAAATATGTAGCCCAAATTATTTATTTATTTATTTGAAAACCCGTCATAAAAAAGCAAGAAGACGGAGCAGAAAGAGAAAGCAAAATAATAAAACGATAAAGACAACAATTGGCCATTTCGGAAAATATAAGACAAGCAGAAATACGAAAGAAAATAGAATTTTAAAAAAAAAATATATTTTCAATGCTTTATGCCACCCATAACTTGTTTTACAGTTTTTGTTTGGTCACGGTTGATTCAATTTACATGTACAAGGATTGAAACAAGTGAGACGCATTGGGAAAATAGATAGGAAATATATAACTTGGGCAATATATTTGAACATCAGGAGGGGGGGGGGTAAAGTATAGCGAGGCTGCTTGCAAAATGTGTTAACTATGAATATTCTGCATATTATGAAGCAAGAATTGTTTTCTTAACAAGTTTCCTTCTTACCAGTTAGTTCTCTAGGCAAACCCCCTCTGCTGCCCAAGAGAACATTACTGCCCTTGTAATCAAGCGTGCAGTATTTCAGCAAAATTAAAAAAATGGTTCAAAGTTTATCTTTCCTAGCTTTGAAAAAATATATGACTCGTAAAAAAAAACTCAATCTGTATTTAAATATGACTACTGTATTTTAGGTAACTTCTACGTTTCGAAAAAGAAAAAAAGATTTTGCTAAGTAGCCTCGTGATTTTGATTGCATACTTGCAGCCATTATCTTTATTATCTTGATAATAAGAGTAGGCGCAGTTTTTTTCTAGTCTAGTCAGTTTGTCGCTTTTACATCCTTGGCAATTTGTGGAGGGGTAATCCTTTGAAAAAAATTCACGGGACTAAAGGTTTAATTGATGATATTTGGCAGGAAGTCGTGATTTTCCCTAATTTTTCACAATTATTTAAATACTAAAGATTTGCTCCAAGACTCCCCCAGTGGTGGATCCAGAGGCGGCGAGGGGTTGCTCCCCCCCCCCAGCGTAGTCTAAAGTAGTGTAATTTACTTAATTAACTCAAGTTTGAGGTTAATTAAACTTGCTCCTAACGCAAGTTTATCGGATCAACCTATTTTGCACCCCCCCCCTAATTTTTTTTTATCGGATCAACCTATTTTGCGCCCCCCTACAAAAATCCTGAATCCGCCCCTGGACTCCCCACCAGCTGCCTGGACCTCTTTTGATGATAATATTCCTTACTAATTAGCTTTATTTGATTATTAGACTTGTACTCTGTTTAAATTAAACTTTATTTTATTATTCGTTGTAAATTACGTGTGCTGTTGATGAGCTCTGCATTAGTTAAAAAGAAAAAAAAAATGTCACAAGGTTTTGAAATGTTTGGGTACTTATCGGTTATATAAAACACACTCGGGAATTTTGATCGCGAATGATGCAAATATAAGCCAAGAAACTGGTCAAGCAACTTCTTTATACCAGAGATATAGCTTTGGCTGGGATGGAAAATAAATTGTGGCTATATTTTATCTAAATATGTAGTTGGTATTTTGGTTAGGTTAGGTTACGTATTTAATGTATGCTACGCTTTACGCCCCCCCACCCTAATATGCAAATATATAGCCCAAATTTCTTTCTAAACTATTATATTTTCATCATACTTTGTTTTATTTCATTAGCATTAATCAAACTTTACTTTTCGAGTGTGTTTTATATAACCGACAAGTACCAATGTTTGCTTTTTTAAAATCTACAAATCCTTTACGAACTTGAATTTATATCCATCCATAAGTTTAGGTGTCCAATCCAAATGATGTTGCGGACCATTTTGTAAATGCATCATTATTCCACGGGCCATAGTTAAAACTACATATCCCCTATATAAGTTAACTCCCCTCTTGACACTATCTGGAGTCAATATTTAAAATATAATTAGCTATAATTATCGTGGTTTATATTATAATTTCATGTAAACTTAGATAATATGATAATAATTGTGCTAAACACAAATTGCATAGAATTATATGATACTAAAAATTAAAAATTTAAAAATTATGAATAAAAATAAATCGTTAAAAACATTTAGTTTCCTAACGAGGTATTTATTTCTCTGCTCTTTCGCTTAGCCTTTGCTAATCGCTTTCACTTTGGGTATTTTGCACATACTGATCGGTGTTGCAGGTTAGTGTCCGTCATGTTTGAGCTGCGTTAATTTCATTTATAAAACAAAAAAACAATCGCAAGTATAAGTTGAACCAAAACCACTAATAAACTTTTTGGTACCTAACTTCTCAAGTTAAAAAATTTCCTTTTTTGTGACGGTGGGGCTATTAAATATTTTTTTTTTTTATTTTGATCCGTCAAAAATTTGATATTTTTTCAAAATGTCCTTCAGATGAAAGAATTTTGATATTTTTTTTTATAATTTCTACATTTAATTTTGAATACTCGTATATTTTCGCAAAAATAATGTATCTTTTTGAGGATAACGGATTGTGGGTGGCCTTTTTTTTTTTTTTTTTTTTTTTTTTTTTTTTTTTTTTAGTATGATGAATCTCTTGGGCAGGAACAACTTTCAAGGCAAGGCAAATGCTATCCAGGGATTGGCCATACACAATAACGCTCTGATATCGTCCTTTTTTGTAAAAATTGCCATTTTTGGAAACTTTTCGTCGGTAACTTGCGATAAAGCCATTCATAGTGTGAAGCCATTTAGCTAAAGCCAAATTTTTGCTTAAACCAATACTTAGCTATTGCTAAAATTTAGCTAAAGCGATAGGAAACTGACCAAGATTCTCGCTTTTTGGTGTCATATTTATTCCATTCTTCTATTAAGAAAATTTTATTCTAAAGTTTGACCTGATTCCTGGTTAATGGGGATTTAACGTTTTGCAGAATATGGCCTCATTTATTTTTTTCCTTTCTCTAGGGATTTAGCTAAACCTAAGCTCATTCATAATCTGATTTATCTTAGTTCTAAAGTTAGATACTCCTGTCGGTACTCCTGTACTAAACGCACTCTTTTATATAGCGCTAGTTTGGTTAATACTAATGAAATAAAATAAAACAGGATGAATATATAATAGTTTAGAAACAAATTTTGGCTAGATATTTGCACATTGGCTAGATATTTGCACAGCCAGGGGGGCTCCCGCCCCCCCCCTGGCTGAATGATGCTGCCTTATTTTTATATTTTTGTTCTGAGATTTCTATTATATATCATTAAAAGTGCTAATTAGATGAGGTTTGCCCCCCCCTGGAATTCAGCTTATGGGCGCCCATGACCTTGACCTTGGAAATAGAAAAGGAAAAGAAGCCAGATTCTTCCTAATTATTGTCTATGTCCGGTAAATATATATATGAAATTCTGTACCTTAGGCTACATAGGGGCAAGACGAACACACTACTTGATTTTTTTTTTTTTTTTTTTTTTTTTTTTTTTTCAATGTATGCGAGATTTCATAACTGATATAGGGACAAGTTGAACACACTAGTTGATTCTTGCTTTATGCTCCTTCCAAATATATTAATTAATTCAATAAAAAAAGACCCCCCCCCCTTTCTGATGGTCCCATATATAGTCCTTAATGTATTTTTTCATTACGTCAATGCAGTCATACGTAAAAGCTCCTATATTAAACCGGTTGTCTTACCAGTTTGGAGTTTATCTCCGTGTGCAATTGAGTGCATAATTTTCCAAAATAGTACTTGAAATAATTTTAAAAAGTTAATAATGATGGAAGGAAACATAATAATCTGATTAGTAGAAATATCCTGGGGTAAATATTGAGCAGTTCACATAAATGACCTACGAATAAAGTGAACATACCACTCGATGCCTTTTTTATACTCTTTCCGAATATAATAATTGTTGGTAGTTGTCTAGAATCCGGTAAACATGCGAAGAACCGCATCTAAAATCTAACGAAATCCAAATGAAAAAACAGGTTTCCGCTGCTTGTGAGGTATTGCTCACTCCGTGATAAATGTTTAAATTTTAGTTTTTTGGGGTTGAAGGGGCAAAAAAAAGTACCTAGGTTAGGTTAGGTTACGTGTTTAAAATATGCTATGCTTTATCCCCCCCCACCCTCCTAATTTGCAAATATATAGACCAAATTTGTTTATAAACTATTATATTTTCATCTTATTTTGTTCTATTTCATTAGCATTGACGAAATTTCAGTTATTGCGCGCTTACCGGATTCTAGACACGTACCTAATTGTTTTGATGAAAATTCAATTTTAACCTAACTTAACCTAACCCAACCCCTCTAACCTTACCCAAATATATAGTTCATATTAGCCTATATATTTCCCATGCGTTTATTGAGTCTTGATTTTGTCACAGTCGATTCAATTTACGGTTATACTGGTTGTACCAAGAGTCACGCTAACAGAGGTATATAGGGGAACACAGGGCGGAACGGGGTACTAAGTTCAAAAAGATCTTTATTATATAGAAGGAGTCAATATTAAAGGATACAACATTTCATAAAAATACATTGTATTGTTGTAAACAAAGTTTCACACTCGTATTGTAAAAAGTGACCAAAATTTTTATTTATTTAATTAAAATATAAAAAAAGTTAAATAGGGTGCGCAACTGCCCTTGATAGGGTGCGCAACGGGGCGGTAGTTAAAATAGTATATCTAAATAAGTAAAACTGTTATTAGACATTTTATTTATTTTGACTAAAGGAAAACAAATATTTCAAACATATTCTTTCATCGAATTAATCCGATTATAATTAATTAAATTAATTAATTAATCAGATTAATAAAAGTAATTCTGTTATTTGGCTTTTTATTATTTTGCTTAGGGCAGCAAAACTAGCTTAAACATACTCTTTGATCAAATGAATCTGATCGTGAATTACAAAATTCGCATACAAGGATAGCCTCATACTTCTCACTATACTGCACAGGAATTACGGGCCCATTTTTTACATATGGACAAGCAACCCAAACCTCAGTTGACCCTGAATAAAACTCACAACAATATAAACATTCAAAGTCGGAAAACTCGCCAGAATCACAGTCATAAGTTTCAGGTGGTTTCTTTATCTTCTTGTTTTTAATCTTTCTTGGCACTTCTTCACTCTTATTCAGGCACTTTACCCTTGTTTTTAGAGTTTTTTTTTTTTCTTTATTATAAAGTATCATCCGTGCTCTTTCCATCTTGGCAATCTCCTTTTATTTTTTGCTTTTATAACATCCTCTAACTCTTTTTGTATGGTGAATCAGTTATAACTGCAGAATCCCCCCTCCTCCTTCGATTCGTCCTTCTTGCACTTCCTCTGACTTTTGAAATAGGAATTGAATTTGGAATAGAATTAAATTGTGAAACAATAAATGCTTTTGTAGTGTCATTCATGTCAGTTGTCATCCAAGAGCATCCAAGAGTAGCCTTGTCATCCGAGTTAACTAGAACCTTTTTAACTAGGGTGCCATTAACACCAACGGTAAGGCTAGAAACTCTAACATCTTCACTCCTATCACTACAAGTGTTGGAATTTTCTTTATCAACAAATGAGCCAGACGAAGATTTTCCCATTTGCTTTTTCTCTGTCGTTGGAGGTTCCTCAATCGTTTTTTGGGTTGAAGGTCCAGTTTGTTCGATGTCAGTAGTGTCAACGGTCAGGAAATCTGAATAAGAGAATATGGTTGGGTTAGGTTGCCAAATTCCTATTGTTTTAAACCTCTTAATTGCAGTATTCATAGAGGCGCTTTGAGTAAACGCTGATCCGAAGAGTGTTGAAATTTTAAACAGCGTTACAACTTTCCCAGAGTTGCAACGGAGCCACTTTCGAATCTCGTCAGCGTAGCGAAGGCTCATAGGCTTCATGAAAGACACATCAAGTGGTTGTAACATGTGAGAACAATGCGGGTGCAAGCACAGCAAACAAACACCATTATATCTTGCATAGTCTATGAACTCTAGGTTCTTGGTGTGTGTGGAATGTCCGTCTAATATGAGAAGAATTGGAAAGTCCTTTGATGCCTTAGAAAATGCTAAAAAAATTTTAAACCATACTAAGAACAGCTCACCGGTCATCCATCCTGTGCTGTAAACCTCAGCCCAACTCCCTGGAGGTAATCCCAGCTCAAACTCCTTCTGTAAGTTTTCTTCCTCGGAAAAATTAACATAGGTGGCATGTATGATTTACTTGGAGAAATGCAAACGAGGCAAGTTACGGTCCCCGTTTTTTCTGCAGAAGTTATTGCACAAACTTTTCGTTTACCCTTACAAGCAATGATTTTTGAATGGCTGTAAGGGTTCACAGAAACACCAGTTTCATCACAATTAAATATCTGCGACGCTGTAAGTTTGTGTATACCTACCAATTGAGTAAGTAGCGAAACAAAAACTATCCTCAGTCACTCTGTTAAATCCCTTAGCTCTTGCACTAGATGTTGACTCGGGCTTGTGAATAGACAGAGTAGGATTTCTCTTAAAAAATCCGTTGACCCAGTCTTGACCAGCTATTTCATTTTGAAATCTATGAGTTATGTCATTTCTTTCAGCTAACTAGTAAGCTAAGGTACATAAGAACTTCATCGTCAGACCAAATAACCGCCTCTGCATAGTTTTTAAGTACATCCCAAGCTCAAGTTCCTGTTTTTGAGTAAACAAGGCTTGAAATTTCCCAGCAGTTTTATCAATCAGCTACTCAGGATTTTACTTTTTTCTTAACGTATCTTTCAAGAGTAGTTTGCGGAACGTAAAACTCATTAGAAGCCTTCAGGCAGCCACATCAACAGCATTGTTCATCGCCTCAATACACTCAGTAGACTACAATTGTCTGTTTGTCTTTTTCTTATACACACGAACCATCTGAAAATACATTAAGAAAAGCTACTGACCCAATTTTAACCACTGATCACACCAAATTGTTCGGGGTGGAATGGGGTACTTCCCCATACCGCCCCAGAACACGCCTTATTATTTGAAGGTTATGGTCATGCGAAAACTTCAAGTAAAGAAACAATAAGGGACTAAGCCCAAGCTACCTTACCTTGATTACAAAATCAATAAAAGTTGCAATCCAACAGCAAATAACTAGTGGACAACAGGTTCACTCATCAAACGAAACGAAACTAAATCAACACGGATTCCGTAGTTCAGCTGCACTGAGCAGGAGTAGTTGTAGCTATTGCCGCTTGGCGCAGCATCTTTCTTGTCATCTAAAAATGGCCTACCCTATTCCGCCCCGGATTCTCCTAAGCTGTATTGAAAATAAGAGAAAAAGGGTCGTATCATCTTCGAGGGTACGTAAAGGGCCTAAAATTTAGTTTGCCACAAAAACCAATGCATTCGGAAAGAACATACAAAAAGTTATCAAGTGGCATGTTTACTTTATTCGTTGGTCATTTATGTGAACTGGTCAATATTTAACCATCATGGATATTATAAAGTAGGAATTTCATTGTTTTAGTGTTTTCTTTTAGTTTTTAAATATTTCTTAAACTGCATATGGCTCCATTAGGACATTGATCTCTTCTAGTTTTATATATGCCTTGGGCTGTAAATGGGTCTTCCCAGGGGGTGACGGATATTTGCGAGTGAATTGATTATTATTTTTCGAAAGAGCATAAGAAATGATATGAGTAGTGTGTTCGCCTTGTCCCTGTACTGGTTATAGAATCACTTATATATTTCTCCCTATAATTACAAGAATTCTGGTTGGAAATTTACCTGACACCGGTTTACCCGCGACATCCAGCCATGAGATTTTGCAGAATTTGGTTTATATTCTCTTTTCTATTTCTTTTGCCTTGCCTAGTACCACATTTTCTAGTTATGGTATTGTTTCTTCTTACTCTAAATGTTCCAATCGTTGTGTTTGCTGGGCATAGCCCTTCGTTCAATAGCCATAAAGGTGTACAAAGGAAGGTAAATAATTTTAGTATAATTAAAGCAAACATTTTACTCTCATTAAAGCTAAGCATTTCAAAGGCCCCTAAGAAACTCAGCCCCCAGCCTCCAAGATATTTGATATTATCGTTACCAAGTCTAAATTTTGCACTAATTATGTTTCGTATTATATTAATTTTCTATTTTTAGTCTCGTTTAGTTTACTTTCCTCTTTTATTCCTTCTTGTTATTTAAAAGCGAAAGAACACATTTCGTGTTTTTATTGATTTACCGCAAAAATAAGATTAAGCTTTTCAGAACCATTTTTTTATAAGGCTTAGACAAAGAAAAAAAGAGAGATTAGTTTCCTATAATTCTGTGGTGAAAAGTGTTTTTTGAATAATATACGTTTCTGACGTATTTCAACAGTCAATGAAAGAAATAAAATTTCTGACGCAATCCCCATCTTTTGAAATCTGATAGGTTTCCCTTTGTGAGCCAGTAAATTTTGATCCAGTAGGAAAAAGCGGGAATTTCAATTCTACCTCATTGGTTCTCTCGCGCTAAATTTAAAGTCATCAAACAGTTCGTGGTAACGAACTGTAAGTAAGGAGCGACCCGGCTCAATGGTAACCGAAACTCTAGAAAACAGGTTTTTAATACCAATAAATATATCAAAAGAATCAGATTTCAATGCTGATTTCAAATATATAATTTTCATCAAGTTTAATGCTACCCATCAAAAGTTACGCGCCTGAGAAAATTTGGCTGATTTTCAAAAAAAGGGGGAAAGACCCCCTAAAAGATATAGAACCTTAATGAAAATCACACCATCATATTCAGCGTATCAGAGAACCCTACTGTAGAGGTTTCAAGCTCCTATCTACAAAAATGTGGAAATTTGCATTTTTTGCCAGAAGAAAGATCCCGGATGCGTGTTTATTTGTTTGTTTGTTTTTTTCCCCAGGGGGGATCGTATCGACACAGTGGTCCTAGAATATCATGGGAGGGCTCATTGGAACGGAAATTATAAGTTGTAGTGCCCTTTTTAAGTGACCAAAAAAATGGAGGGCAACTAGGCTCCCTCCCACGCTCATTATTTTCCCAAAGTCACCCGATCAAAATTTTGAGATAGCCATTTTGTTCAGCATGGTCAAAAATATGATAACTATATCTTTTAGGATGACTTAATCCCCCGAAGTTCCCAGAGGGAGGGCTAAAAGTTATGAACTTTACCCAATGTTAACATATAGTATTGGTTATTGGGAAGTATACAGAAGTTTTCAGGAGGTTTTTTTTTCTCGTAGTGGGAGGGAAGGGGGGGTCGGTGGTTATGTTGGAGGATCTGTTAATGAAGGAAGTTTTCATGGGGGAAGGGAAATTGCCCTGAAGGGGGTGCCGGACTTGCCCGCATTATTTATTGGTTATTTGGAAGTCTACAACCATTTTCAGGAAGGATTTTATCTGGAGGGGGGGCTAGAGGAGGGGGTTACTCTGGAGAATATTTCCGTGGAGGATGTTTCTTTGGGGTAAGGGACATTTCTATGAAGGGGGCGCCGGATTTCCAAGAATAATTTAAAAAACGATCAGAAATTAAATAAAAAAAACAAGTTTTTTCAACTGATATGTAAGAAAGAATATTAGAGCTTAAAACGAACAGAAATAATAACGTATGTGAGGGGGTTCTCCCCCAAGTCAATACCTCGCTCTTTACGCTACAGTTTGTTTTTAGTGCTTTCAAAAGAGCTATCTATTCTAATTAAACGGCCTTTGTGATTCAGGGGTTTGTGAATCAAATTTTTTTTTTAACTTTTAACACAAAGAGCGTGGTATTGACTAAGGGGAGAACCCCCTCCTATGCGTAATAACATATACGTAATAAAAAAAACAATAAAAAAACAAGCGATACGGCTCAATAGTAATCGAAACTTTTAAAACGGAATTTTGATGTCAATAAATGTATCAAAAGAATGTGTTTATAATGCTGATCCTAAATATATAAATTTTATGAAGTTTAGTATTACTCATCAAAGGCTACGAACCTGAGAAAATTTACTCGATTTTTTAAAGAGGGGAAACATCCCCTACAAGTGAAAGAATTTTAATGAAAATCACACCGTCAGATTCAGCGTATCAGAAAACCCTATTACATAGGTTTCAAGCTCATATCTGCAAAAATCTGCAACTTTGTATTTTTTGCCAGAAGAAAAATATACGAATATAGAGGTTAGTTACGTAAGTTAATTTGAAAAGACATCCATTTAGCAAAAGAAAAGTAAAATTTTTTTAATGCAAATAAAAGGTGCATTAACTAAAAAACGATCAGAAATTAAATAAATAAAAAAACCAGTTTTTTAAACTGAAAGTAAGGAGCGACATTAAAACTTAAAACGAACAGAAATTATTCCGTATATGAAAGGGGCTGTCCCCTCCTCAACGCCTCGCTCTTTACGCTAAAGTTTGACTCTGTCTCACAACTTTATTTTTTAAAACAATAAAAAACTTTAGCGTAAAGAGCGAGGCGTTGAGGAGGGGACAGCCCCTTTCATATACGGAATAATTTCTGTTCGTTTTAAGTTTTAATGTCGCTCCTTACTTTCAGTTTAAAAAACTTGTTTTTTTTTATTTAATTTGATAAAGAATGCAAGTTTTTCAGTCGGAAGATTCTCTACAAGTACATTTCGTCAGTGTTGCCACGTTAAACCGTGAAAATTAATAAGCAGAAGTAATTCGACAACTTTTCGCGTATAAAAATTTAAACATTAACAATATGATGATTTCCAAATATAACTGGACCTTCAATGAAAGGATATACATTTTTAAGCCGTTTGGTTCCCTATGTTCTTTGCTTTTTTTTATATAGATCTGTTCCAAATATGGCACACGCTACTGCCAAAAACTTTATAATCACAAAAGTAAGTCTAGTCGCTAAAACCTGAATTCCTGATTCTTCTTAAATTTCTTTTGATGTATATGATTGCATAAGCTTCCGCTTAATTAATAAAAAGTGATATTTTCAATGTCCTTGGTACTTTCCAAGGCAAATATTTTGCCGTTAATATGGCATGTACATTATTTCAATTCTTAATTAATAAAATCAATTTTTTTCCCCTTTCTCTCCATCCCTACATAAAATTTGGAGTTTGAAAAAGGTTTTGGGATTTAAATTTTTGGTACTTATGTATTATACGAAAGACACTCAAGAAGTGAAGTTGGGTTAATCATTATGAAATATACAAAAACATGATGAAAATGTAATATTTAAGTTTATATAATAATATAATTTGGGCTATATACTTGTATTTCCTCATTAGAGGAGTGGGGCGGGAGTAAAGCAACAGAACTTAATCTTACCCCCCACCCTGACCCCCATGTGTGCAAATGTATAGCCCAATTATACAAGTTCAATGCATTATGTCACCCGTCGTTTGTCTTTGTGGCTATGAAACCGGTTTTCTCATATCTTACATTCAGCAAACATCTCGACTGTGATTGGTATAATAGAGAAGTACCAAATGTTTAATATTGCATTCTATTTTATGTTGTCTATTCTTTCTTGTAGTTGGTCTCCATTATCTGCCTGGCACTGCTACGAAACTATGGTCTAAGTTTCGGTGGAGAGTACGCAGCAGATGAAGATGGAAAACTGATTTCAGGAGGATCGTTTGCAGACCGATACCTTACCGGCACCATCACTCTTGGTGGATTTCTCATAATTTCCCTTGGTCTACTAATTTCATACATTTGGGGAGAGGCTGGCACTTATCAACGCTTTTTGGTAAGTTCCTATTACTTCAATTTTGTCATTGTCACGTCTATTGGTCGTAACTGATATATCCGCACTTCCTAGATAATTGCCAAAACCTTTTCCTAAGCTACCCTCAAAGAGAGGATCATCAGAGCGATGTTTTAAATCACGCTTTAATCAGCTTAGCAACAATTTTTAGCAACAATTATTGCAACAGCAACAATGCTTAGAACAGCTTAGCAATAATTTTTGGTATTTATCTTAGAAGTGTGAAAATTTCAGATACATCCTCTAAATGAGGAAGTGACGATTTTTATCAACTAAGCTTAGTCATCCAAAATCCAAATAGTTCATGTTCGGTAGACGTATAAAAGACAAGCTCTAATCAAATAAACTTGATATAACCCCCTCCTCGCTATTTCTTCACCATCAGCAGCGATTCCAGGGTATACATATGCCACAAAGCCACATATGAAATTGGGTCTCTAAAGTTGTTCTTTTATCGTACTTTTCACATTGCGATTGGTGTCAATAATTTTTTTATGTTAAATTTGGTTCCATGTTGTCAAGTAACAAGATTTTCAAGTCTGGCCTTTTTGTTATCTACAGTCAATGATGCCAAAATAACTCATAATTTTTATATTGAAATTTGAGCTTTAAAAAGATGATAGATTTAACAGGGTAGTGAATTTATAGAATTTTGCCAATCACTTTCAATTAAGATGGTTAAGATTGTTTCTAAGAATTTATTTCTAATGAATTATCGTTTAGGAATTCTTCTTCATGAGAAAAAAAGTCACTTTAAATACATATCTATAGAGTTTACTCTATTGCTCGCCTTAATCACGATCGCAGTATCTTACCCAACTAACAAATAATAACATCAGAAATTGGCTTTGGGTCCATCATTTAATAATATCACGAAAGTTAGAAGGTGCCTTACTTTTCTATCGACCTCAATTACTTCAAATTATTATTTCGATATTTTATTATTGCCTATTAGTTATGTTTGACTATAAATCGATGTCACTCTTTTTTGTTATTAACTACCGGTCTATACGAAAGGACCCTATATATTCCAATGATTATACTAAGGCAAAGGGAGACTAATACCCACGCCACATTATAGTCACATTTGTCGATAAAATCAAAATTACGCGCGACTACAGTGCCAATTACGTTCGCCGCTCGTAATTTCTTGAGTTGAATATTGTTCAACTTTCAAGCCAAAATTTCTTGACTGACCAATCAAAGTCAACGCTTAAGGCACACTTTTTAAAACTAGAAAAGACAGAAACTTAGAACAGCGGTTTTTCTATCTGGGAGAGGAATCTGACAAAAGTTAAGAAGACTTAGTATTAGTAGAGCACAGTTGGACACAAATTGCTGTTAGTGCAAACTCTTTAAACAAATTTCTTGCAATTTTTTTTTTTTTGCTTTTTAAATACAAATGTTACGCTAAAATCAAAAAAATTGCCATGTCATTCATGATATCTGGCTTTCTCTATCGACAGATGTGACTATGATGTGGCACGGGCATGACTGGGATTAACTGGCATAAAGTCGGAAAGTGGAATATGGTCTATGGTATTGAATTAAATTAGCCAAACAAGAATATCAACTCGTTTATCGAATGGCTTTGTCTGAGAAGCAAGTCTTTTGTACTACTTTTCATCGCTATCTAACATTATCATCTTTCAATGTCATTGCCATTTAGTCCAAAACTATTCAAACTTTCGAGCTAAAGGCCTGGGTACAAGTCACGTTTTTCAAGCTATAAGCGGCTGTGTTTACTCAAAACGGGCATATTTTATGCCAACTTTATATCTAGGATTTATTTTTAGGTTAATGCACATTTTGAGAGTTTTCTCAGTATACCAGAATCTGTTCAATATAAGATTTGGTGTTAATTTGTAACTCACATAATTTACTACTTTACGGCTTGCCTAAGGCCGCGTCTACATTCGGCGTTTTCTGGAAAACTGGGACGGAAAACTGGGTTGTGTAGACTGCTACTGTCGTCCCGTTTTTCCGTGGCTGGGTCCGGCACATAAAGATGCCAAAAATAGGCCGGTATGCCAAAAATCAGGAAGTGAAGACGGGTTGTTCCGTGTTATGGGAGCCTAATCAAACAATAAATTTGAAAATAAAGCCATGTTACTTACACAGAAAGATAAAGAAGCTTGTAAAAACTCTCAGAAATGGTCGAATGAAGAAACTTTCTTATCAATTGAATTTTGGAATGACAACACCTTTGGAAACTCTCTGTTTATTCTAAGAACTCGTGAAACTTGGATTCACTTTTTCCTTTAACAACATTATTCCACCAGTGATGATACTGGGGAAGAATCCAAATAGTTTTAGTATAGAGGCTCTTCTGTATCTCTTTTTGCAGTCTTAAGAGTTCATTTCCCAAAAAAATGCTTCCACTTCTGCTTTTTTATTCCTTTTAAATTTGCTTTTTTTTATTAATTTTTAAATTTTAGAACAGTCATAGCAGAGTATCTTAGGAAAAATGAATCATTTTGAAGCTTGATTTTGGGCCAAAGCCATCGTAAGTATATTACACGGCTACATTTTGATTTTTGAATTTGTTGCGATTTTTACCAGTCTAGACTGCTACATGCATCCCAGATTTCCGTCCCAGCTTTCCAGAAAATGCCGAATATAACCGTGGCTTAGGCAAATATTTTATAAGTTTAAAATAATTGACTGAAATACATTAACTTTTCTGTGAAAACGCCACTTAATCATTTGCGTGTGCGCCTTTAAAACCCTTGAAGAAAGTTCTGCTGTTGTCCAGCCTTTTAGACTGAACTTTTCGTAATTGATGTATTTTTGTTATGTAGCTGAGTTACTTCAAAGGCAGGACCAACCTAAAATTGTTTAATACGGTCATACTTTAAGCAGCTGTGTTCATCAAGTCAAGCTTAGACAGAGATTGAGTTGCATTTCGAACGTTTTTTCGTGACTTATTTAAATTTGAGAGTTGTTTCGACAAAACTGAATCTTTTTAATGCTAGATTTGGGGAAACACTTAGTCGTAGATATTTAACTTCATCCTACCTCATTCAGTACAGTCATTGGTGCTGGATCTGTCAAATTTTGTCCTTTATTTTAAAATTAATAGTATTTGCCAAGAAGACATTAACATTACCTGTGAAAAAAATCCGGCGTGCAGTGTATGCTGGTAAAACAAGGGTGGAACACACGACATCTACCCATCAAGGGCGTATCCAGGATTTTTTTTTACCTAGTAATTTTTCAGTTTGATTGGAGATAATCATTAAAGGCCATAAGCAAGAAATCGCACAGGCTACATTATAGTGACAGCTGTGGACAAAATCAAAATGTTTTTACTATTATAACTTTAATATATCAAATAATATTAATATTTTGATTACTAAATATCAGTATATGTATATTAAACTGACAATGCACATTCATTTGTATTTTTTCAGTAAAGTGTAAATTTTGTTCTGGCCTTAGGAAGGCATAGGGGTTTTGAGCCCTACTTATGTTAATTTCTGCTCGTTTTGAGTTTGACTAGGTTATTTGTTGTAGTTTTTGTTAGTTTTGGGTTTCATTCATATATTGATGCTGATTTGTGGTATTTACACGCTTGGTAGATTATTTTATTCTATTTTTGCTCATTTTTGGTTTAATGGAGTTCTTTACTTTTCTTTGAAAAATTTGTTTTGTGGAACCAGTTTTTTTATTTAATTTCTGTTCGTTTTATATTGACATATTCTTTTCAGGGAAAAAGAAAATAATACTTTAAATCTTTTCGTTTCTTTGAGACTTTATAGTTTGGCCTGCTATTTGTATGCTGGAGAAAAATTTTCAGCAATTTTTAACAACACACACCCTTTTAAAAATCTGGACACAAATAGTACTGTTTAATTTAGTTTCATACCTCTTCTAGTTGACCTGAAATGGAAAACTTGATACCATTCGCAAAAAAATCTGTTTACTTTCTTTGAAAGATTGAATACACTTACGCTATTTTGTTTGGTTAAATTTTAAGAGCAGAAGTAGCCCCGAAAGTTTGAACATAATACCGTCAGTCATTCTTGGGATACTGCTGAGATGCCTTATTGGGAATTAGCATTAACACAGTGCATTATGATTTGATCTTAAGGCTAACTTTAGTTTTTAAACATAATGGGCAAATGGCAGGGTGAGTGTGGGAGGGTTGGAGTGGGAGGGGGATTAGTTGCCCTCCAATCACTTTCGACTGTTCAAAAGGGCATCAGCCCTTTCTATTTACAATCTAATGAGCCCTTTTCGAAGTTCTCACGACAACTCCTTCGATACGAAGTGCCCTAATCTAAGCAACAACAACAACAAAAATAATACATTTACCCTCTTCGATCTTTACTATAAAAATGTCAAGCCTTCTAATCACTTTCGACTATTAAAAAGGACACTAGGCCTTTCGATTTCCAATCGAATGAGCTCTTTTTGAAACGACAACGCTTTCTATAAGCACCTTATATGCCCCCAGGGCATAAATTACAACCCTTACCCTAAGGTCTGTTAGGGTGGTTGTCATCCTCTAAGACCGAATTTCCAGAACTTAAATCTCCAGAACAACTACGTTAAACAAAATGGCTATCTCTAAATTTTGACTGGATATGTTTGGGGAAATGGTGGGCGTGAGAGGGGCGATAGTCACTCTTCAATCACTTTCAACTACTAAGAATGGCCCTAGCCCTTTCAATTTCCAATCAAATGAGCCCTTTTGAAGTCTCTACAACAAAACTTTCAATAAAAATCTTATATGCACCCAGGGCATAACTTATAACCCTTGCCCTGAAGACTGTGGGAGGAGTGTCCTGCTCAAAGGTATAATTCTTGAATTTTGAACTGCGTGGAACAAAATGGCTATCTCAAAATTTTTATTGGATGTGTTTGGGGAAATGGTGGGTGTGGAAGGGGTGTTAGTTGCTTTCCAATCACTTTCGACTGTCAAAAAGGGCACTAGCCATTTCAATTTCCAATCGAATGAGCCCGTTTTGAAGTTTCTACGACAACGCGTTCTATAAAATTCTTATCTGCCCCCTGGGCATAAATTTACTACCCTTGCCCGGAGGGCAGTGGGGGGTTGTCATCTTCAAAGACCTAATTTCCAGAACTTAAAACTACGTTGAATAAAATGGCTATCTCAAAGTTTTGATTAGATGTGTTTGGGGAAAAGGTGGGCGTTACAGGCGGATTAGTTGCCATCTAATCACTTTCGACTATTAAAAAGGGCACTAGCTTTTTGAATTTTCAATCGATGAGTCCTTTTTGAAGTTTCTATGTCAACGCCTTCTATAAAAAACCTTATAAGCTCCCAGGGCATAACTTACTACCCTGGCACTGAGGGCTGTGGGGGAGGGTCCTCCTCGAAAACGTAATTTCTATCTGGAAATAAACTACACTGAACAAAAGGGCTATCTCAAAATTTTGGTTGAATGTGTTTGAGGAATTAGTGGGCGTGGAAGGGGTGATAGTCACCTTCCAATCACTTTCGACTATTAAAAAGGGCACAAGCCACTCCAATTTCCAGTTGAATGAGCCCTTTTCGAAGTATCTACGACAACTTCTCGATACAAAATGCCCTGCTCTAAAGGAAAAAAATAATAAATAATACATTGTGCCAACATCGTTCTTATATGTCCCCGTGGCAGAACTGAAGACCCTTGCCCTGAGGCTTGTGGGGAATGGACCTCCTTAAAATTATATTTTTTTATCTGGAAATCAAATATGCTGGAAGAAATGGCTATCTCAAAATTTTGATTGGATGTGTTTGGGGGAATGATGGGCGATGGGGGTGCTAGTTACCCTCCAATAACTGTCGACTATTAAAAATGGCACTAGCCACTCCAATTTCCAATAGAATGAGCCCTTTTCGATGTTTCTACGACAACTCCTTCGATACGAAGTGGCCTGGTATGGAAAAAAATAAACAAATAATACATTGTGCCAACATCGTTCTTTACTTATATAGCGTGATCACGCTGCCTATTGTTTATGCAACAACTTTCTATATAAACCTTATATTTCCCCAGGGGATAACTTACAACCCTTGCACTGAGGGTTCTAAGGGTTTTATCATCCTAAAAGACCTAATTTCCAGAACTTTCAACTACGTTGAACAAAATGGATATCTCAAAATTTTGATTGGATGTGTTTGAGAACATGGTGGGCGTGAGAGGGCCGTTAGTCGCTCTCCAATCTCTTTCCACTATTAAAAAGGCACTAGCCCTTTCAATTTCCAATTGAATGAGCCCTTTTGAAGTTTCTACGACAACACTTTCAATAAAAAACTTTATGCCCCCAGGGCATAACTTACAACCCTTGCACTGAGGGCTGTGAGGGAGTTATCATCCTAAAATACCTAATTTCCAGAACTTTCGCCGAACAAAATGGATATCTCAAAATTTTGAACGGGTGTGTTTGGGAAAATGGTGCGCGTGAGAGGGGCGTTAGTCGCTATCCAATCACTTAGAACTATTAAAAAAGGCACCAGCTCTTTCATTTTCCAATTGCATGATCCCTTTTGAAGTTTCTACGACAACACTTTCAATAAAAACTTTATATGCCCCCCAGGGCATAACTTACAACCCTTGCCCTGAGGGCTGTGAGGGGAAGAGTGGTCTATCTAATATGGTTATATAAAAATTTTGATTGGATGTGTTTGGGGAAAAAGTGGGCGTGATAGGGGGTTTAGTTGCCCTCAAATCACTTTCGATGATTAAAAAGGGTACTAGCCCTTTGAATTTCAAATCGAATGAGCCCTTTTTCAAGTTTCTACGACAAGATTTCAATAAAACCTTCCCCAGGGCATAACTTATAACCCTTGCCCTGAAGACTGTGGGGGAGTGTCGTGCTCAAAGGTATAATTTCCTGAGCTTTGAACGTCATGGGACAAATTGGCTATCTCAAAGTGTTTATTGGATGTGTTTGGGGAAATGGTGGGCGTGGAAGGGGTGTTGCCTTCCAATCACTTTCGACTATTAAAAAGGCACTAGCCATTTCAATTTCCAATAGAAATGAGCCCTTTTTAAAGTTTCTACGACAACACGTTCTATAAAAACCTTATATGCCCCCATGGTATAACTTACAACCCTTGCCCTGAGGGTTTTGGGGGAGTTTCCTCCTCAAAAACATATTTCATATCTGGAAATCAACTAAGCTGAACAAAATGGCTATCTCAGAATGTTGATTGGATGTATTTGGGGGAATGATGGGCGTGGGGGGGGCTAGTTGCCCTGCAATCACTTTAGACTATTAAAAAGGGCACTAGCTCTTTGAATTCCCAATCGAATGAGCCTTTTTGAAGTTTCTATGACAACACCTTTTATAAAAACCTTATATGCCCCCAGGGCATAACTTACAACCCTTTCCCTGAAGGCTCTGGGGGAGTGTCCTCCTCAAAAACATAATTTCTATCTGGAAATCAATTACGCTGAACAAAATGTCTATATCAAAATTTTTATAGGATGTCTTTCGGGAAATAGTGGGCGTTGAAGGGGTGTTAGTTGCCTTCCAATCACTTTCGACTATTATAAAGGGCACTAGTCATTCCAATTTTCAATTGAATGGGCCCTTTTTGAAGTTTTTACGACATCTTTTACGATACGAAGTGCCCTGGTCTAACGGTAAGAATAAATAAATAATACATTTTACCAACATCGTTCTTATATGCCCTCAGGGCATAACTTAAAACCCTTGCCCCGAGGTTGTGGGGGAGTGTCCTCCTCAAAAACATATTTTCTATCTGGAAATCAACTACGCTGAACAAAATGGCTATCTCAAAATTTTGATGGATGTGTTTGGGGGAATGATGGGTGTGTGTGTGTGGGGGGGGGGGGCTAGTTGCCCTCCAATTACTTTCGACTATTAAAAACAATTTCCAATCGAATGAGCCCTTTTCAAAGTGTCTGCGACAACTCCTTCGATACGAAGTGCCCGGGTATGGAGAAAAAAAATAATACATTGTGCCCGCATCGTTCTTTACTTAGGCAGCGCGATCGCGCTGCCTATGATAAAACTAAGCTTATGCCTACTCAAAAGGAAACACTATAAAATTCCAAAAAAAAAAACTTCAAAAAATCCTAAGATACTTACTTATACCATTCCTAAAAGTACTACTTAACCGCAAAGAAGCGAGGTTGACAAAATAAGAAAACAAAAAATATATATTGGAACTACATAATTTGGGCTATATATCTCCACATTAGGGGAATAAATTAGTGTTTTCATTTAGGCATTTTATCGATAGATTTGTGTTACACTGTGTGACAATAGCTTGATTTGGACATAATTTGTCCAACAATTGACGTGAAAACCTGTTTGTTCTTATTTTAGCCTTGAAAATGTCAACGTGTGATTAGATCCACATTCTCTAAACCATGTTACTTTGTTAAACCATGTTACCATGTTACTTTGTATGGCTACTTAACCTCTTCGCCTTTAACCTGTTTTGATTTCAAGCTTTATTCCTGACAATTTTTGTAATCTGTTTTTTTATTTACTTGAAAATAAGTTGAATCTAATGTGTGAGCCCAAAATCAGTTTTAATCCTCTTTGGGAGGTGAAAACTTCGAGGCATAAGCGGATATGTGTTCAGTGAGAACTTAACCTTATGCGAAAAAGCTAATAGCTTCACTACTGAGCAGCCAAGGTCCGCTGTTGAGAATTCCTTGCTAATTTTCTGCTTCCGTACCTGACTTGTGCTTAGTTGAAACTTTAACATAATTATTAGCCGAAAAAATGAATAGAGGCTATACGACACTGCGACAGAGGCTTAGCTGGGGTTTTCAGCGCTCCGGAAAAATGTCGGTTTTGTGCCCCACCCCCTATTATCACTACCATTCGAAATAAAGTGTATCAATCAGTCTGGGGCCCCCTTAGAGACTGTGTAACCCTGCCCGTCCCTAGCTACGCCACTACACTACTAATGCATTCTTAGGTATCAGTGCCTAGAATTTTGGATCAGGAGTGAGGAAATCAATAAGTTTTTCTATTAAGATTACATTCAAAGTCAGACCCCCTCCCCTCAGGGCTTGCAGCATTCCAGAATATTTGCAGCTAGTTAAGTGAATCTAAGCGTTCAAAATACCACCTGATATCTTTTTTTTTTAATATAGATAGTGGAAACTATGGTTACTCGCTGAAGAGCACAGTTCATATAATTATCCAGTATGATCATTCTCTATCTCACCCATTATAAAAACCCGGACCGGGGTGCGAGTGCTCCGGAGAACGTTTTTGCAGATATAAATATAAGTGAAGTCAGATCTTTTCATGGGTAGACAAGTCAGACTGTGATCTAATCGGAAACAAGTGGAAACCCGCTATTACGAATAATGCACTTTGTTGGAAACAATCGAAAACAGACTAACCCGCATTCCCGCTAATGCAGAAATAAGTGGGAGGAGCTTTTTGTTCACACCGAGAACGAAGACCAGAAATGATCTGCGATAAGCTTACTGGATAATTATATGAACTGTGCTGAAGAGCTGATTTTCCCCTCGGATAATGATGATTGGCTAAAATAGCCCACATATTTTCTTAGTGGCTTATTCATAAAATAATATTTATTTGAGCACCACAGCATGTCCCAAAAGCAGAATGTCTCTGATAATACTGAAATTAAAAAACAAACAAATGTCAAACATATGTGACAATGCTCTGGATTTGGCGAAATAAGAAAAGGAGTGTTAGCTAATATGTGTTTAGTGCTTCGGATATTTTCTGTAGCAGTAGTAAGATGTCTACTCAAAGTTGTACCAATGCTTAAAAATATGTATTCCAGACAAAATTATTTAGAATTCTTTTCCCAAATTGACGCTTTTCCGTCCAAATGTGGATATCAACTTATCCAACATGCTGCCAGATATGTGGAAAAATATATCCTATCTAAGCCCTTACTCTTCTGATAAGTCTATCACCGTTAGAAAGGCAGTATTGTTAAGGGTCTGAAATTGGTATAAGCTTACAAAATAATTCCTTGTGGGGAGATCTTCTCCCTTTTATCTCCCCACTTCAGAAATCTGTGGAAGTTTACTGCTTTTTGCTGTCACATAATTGAGCCACTAGAATGACTGTAGAACTTGATTGGAATGCTTGTATGAAATTTTCAACCAATAGAAAGATCAACAAAGTTTTGAATCACAATATCTTTTACAAGTAAATCCTTTGTTTTCCTGCGATCAGTCTGTTATCAAAAAAAAAAGACTAAAAGCTTGAATGATTAAAATCTTTCCCTAAATCCTCAATTCTTAGTGGCACATGACCCCTTTATAGACTGACAGGAGGAAGGGGCTAACTTAGAATTTGAAAGCTACACCCCCTATAGAGCTTTATATTTTTGGAATTCATAAAGAAAAAGAAGTACATTTTGTTACAGATCCGACAAAAGCAACACGCAGTGAAGGGCGTTTTTGATTTTTGAAAAATTATCCATTTTGAATAGAAAGTTTCATTATTCAAATTTGTATAGCAAAATTATAACAGGATTTTTTCCAGTGCCCTTAGTATTTGCATAGTGACTTTTTAGTTGAATTGTTTACATGTGTACTTTTATTTGATATACTTCTTTGGTTTCAGGAGTTGCTGTACAACTTTGTTGCAATGATTATGTTCATCGTGAGTGGCGCTCTTGTTCTTCAGTATTATACATCAGATTACGTATATCCTATCCATCAAGCTTATGCCGGAGTTGGAAAAACATTTGGAGTAAGTCTTTACCTTTTCTTAATCTATGTGTGGTTAGTGTCATGTTACCAGTTTACCATCATTTCACTAGCACCATCTTATTGGCGTTTTTATATCCTCATTTATCGATAAATTATCTTCGGTTATTTATAGTTTTTCGGAGCAATTAAAATAAAAACTAAGGCAGTTTTTAGTGGTTTCTGGTAAGCGGTGAGCTGAAAACATCTACTTTCGGAAAATCAAAATTAGATAGAACAGTGTTTGTAAAGATACTCAAAATTTTTGAAATTTACATATATTGCACTTCATAAAGGTGTATGTCTCTTTGAATTTTAGTAGACAATAGGTCGAACTTAGTTTGAATAAGTTTTCAATTTGACTGATACTTTACAAGTTTTAATTTTAGATAATTTTGAATGATAATTTATACTTTGATTATTTCTTATTAATTTGATCTATTGAATTTTGATTAATCAATCAATCAATTAAATTAACCAATTAATTAATTTTAATTTGATTACACTTTATGCAGTTATTTGATAATTTTAGAATCTGCTCTTCTACAGCGGTATTTTCTAAAATATTTTAATAATGAAATTTCATTGTTTTATTTTTAATAATATTATGGTATATTTCAAATAACATTTTTAATTGTAAAATATTTTAGGTTTTTTGTTGCATCATTAAATTTCACAAACATCAGACAATCAGCTAAAGGTAGGTTTTGCCATAGAAAAGAATTCTACTACAAAAATCTCCGTAAGCAGTAGGCCTAGGTCAACCTTCTTAAGACCATAGGCGGTCGTGCATTGTTTGCCTCTCATTCCAGGCAATCTAATGGTCCTATGTCAATTTTAAATTCTTGGTCAACCTGCCTGAAACTCTAGGCAGGCGTGCCTTTCCAAAAACTAACACAAAAGTATTTGTTCAATAACAGAGTCTTACTTACTCCGTGGATGACTCCAGGTCTCCATAAAAGCTGGAAAAGGAAAAATTATCTGTGGAAACTATACAAGGCTTCGTCATCTGCTTCTCATCATCAGCGGTTCAAGGCCTATAGGAATATATTTAATTCTCTGTGTCGGGAGCCAAGTCTCAGCATTATCACAGGAAATTTTCTGAGTGCGGAAAGGATGTTGGGAAGACATGAAAAATTATTAATTCTGTACTTAAACCTACTACCCGTCCAACTTAAGTTCCAATAATGCTGATAGTTGGCGGTAAAACTGTTAAAGAAGAAGAAATTGTTCAGCTAGAGCTTACGTAATATTTTGATAATTTAGGAAAAGCGACTGCGTCATCTGCGAGCTATAAAACGCCTCTTTGCGACTTCAGAGCCTATCTTGGACCCCCCTCTTCAAAGTCAATGGTCTTGAACCGTGTTTCCGAGATTGTGTTGAGTTGGATCGTAAATGCCCTTAATGGTTCTTCATCTTCAGGGTCAGACACCATTCCTTCAAGGGATATACTTGCAATTGTGCCCGCTAATCTGTCCCCTTTAACTATGCTTGTCATTCTGTCTTTCGTGAATGGAATTTTCCCTGAATCACTCAAGCGAGCTAAGGTTATAGTGCTGTATAAAGGTGGGTCCCGGAGTGATCCTGCTAATTATAGGCCAATTTCTCTTCTATCTGTTTTCAGCAACATTTTTGAGAAGGCTATGCTATCCAGGCTTCTTAGTTTTCTGGATGTCAAAAATTTTTTCCATGATTTCCAGTTTAGATTCCGAGCGAATCACTCTACAGAGCATGCTTGCGCATCTCTCTTGAATTTCATTCATTCGGCAATAGATTTTGGTCTTATCCCTGCAGCTTTATTCTTGGATGTTCGTAAAGCTTTTGATTCGTTGACTCATCAGATTCTTCTTTGGAAATTATCGCATATTGGTATAAGATCAAATGTTTTCTCTTGGTTTGAATCATATCTTTCTGGTAGACTTGTTTCAATTGATCCGCTTTTCCGGAGCCCTTCTGAAGTAGAATATGGTGTCCCCCAGGGATCTGTTCTTGGCCCCGTTTTATTTCTGATTTATGTCAATGATCTGATTTCAGCAGTCAAGAACACCAGTCCTCTAGTAATCTGCAATCTTTGTCATCCGGATGTTCCTTCGTGTCCCAATGCTACTTCTAATGAAGATTGCCTCGTTGCTTTTGCTGACGACAGCACTTTTGGGACTCTAGGGAGGACGGAATGTGATGTCAGATCTAATCTGGTGGCAATATTTGAGAGAGTAGTTTCATGGTTTGAGGCGAATTACTTGGCCTTGAATGTTACCAAGTCACATTTTCTTATTTTTTCTCGAATTGGTGTAGCTTTCCCTCAACTGACACAGCTTCAGGTGTAACAAAGGCTCCTTGTGTAGACCAAAGAATCGGTTGGTCCGGTTTCTTGGTATCCTGTTTGATGAAAACCTTTCGTTTAGACACCATATTAGGGTTAGCCATGATTAGGGTTAAGGTCTCACGGAGTTTGGGTGTCATTTGAAAACTCAAACACACCTTTCCTGGATCTATTCTAAAGCTTTTTTTTTCTGCCTTGTCCAGTCATATGTCTCGTATTGCCCCATAGTATGGATGTCTACTTTTCCTTCTGCACTGCAGTCGCGTTATGTCAAGTATTATAAAAAAACGCGTCAGGTTATTGACACCAACCGTTCTTCACCAAGACCGCTTCTAAATATACAGTCTATCTACATTCTTTCTTGTGCTTCTTTAGTTTTTAATCAGCTTCATGGCAATCTTCCAAAATCTCTTCAAAAAACTCCTCAGTTTATTTCTGATTCAGCTCCATATAACCTTTGTTGGTCACATACTATCTGCATTCCTCCTACTCCCACTGTGTGGTCAGATTTCAATCCCCTCATCGCTTGTCATCAGGTTTGGAACTCCCTGCCTTCTTCAGTACAGAAATGCCACTCGTTTGGCACTTTCAAGAGGATTCTTAAGGACCATTTAGTTAAGAATCAAACTGAATATTTTTTTTTTTTTTTTTTTTAATTTAATTTTTAATTTTTTTTTGTGGAGTTGATGTCCCCTGAATGTTTATTTATGTTTTATGGTGGTCTTCTCTGTGCTATGACTCCCAGACCTCAGGTATGACTATCAATATTTATTGCTGAAACTTGTATAGTTCACTAAGGAGTAGCATTCATAAAGACGGGTTAAATTTTATTGCTTTCGCACCATTTTATTACAGTCTAATAATTATAAGCCTTATGACTGAATTAACCCATAAACGTCAATTTTGCTACCTAAGCTCAGAAATAAGCAGAGCTGATTGAACTGTATTTTATATAGTTTTAAATACATGCTTAAAAGGGCTGTACATGGCTTAAGTTATGATATTTTAATATCTTGGATAAGAGCTATGAATAATATCGTAACAGCTATTATGATGTTGGTTCTAACTGGCAATACACATAATTCTGTTTCGACGATAGGAATTCGCTTATAGTAGGCTAATAATAATTTTTTTTTTTTTTTTTTTGAGTCTATTTAATATAATTAATAAATTTAGTTTTATTTATTCTAATTTTTTCTATAGTTTCCAGTTTATCTATATTTTCTTTTCTTCTCCTTCATATGTGAGTAATTGATCATTTTAAATTTCCTTTTGTTTTTTATCTCTGAGTATGTAATTCATATGTCGTCCCTCTTTGTACAGGCCAATGAGCCTTTGAGGGATTAATAACATGTAATATTGTATGTGTATTTAATGAAGAATAAAACTTATCTTATCTTATCTTATTTACCCGTGCCATTTGAACATTTTTGCCTTTCAATTACTCGGACTATCAGTCTTGGCTTTTTCTAATATTAGCCATGTCTTGATCCCTACTGCGAAATACTTGACTTTCAATTCAAGCTTATGGTGTAAGCTTTGTACTTGATAATTTAGGCAAAATGACTAAAGACTGGACACGCATAACACGCATAACCGATTTGCTAAATCGGAACCAAATTGCAAAGAAAATGGCAGCGATTCAAGCTTGAATTTTTTTTAATTTTCAGTGCCTATTTACAAAAACGGCACTGAATTTCATCGTGGTCATCGAAAAAAAATTAAAAAAAGGGAGAAAACAAAGCAAAAGATACAACAACTCTACAGACTTCCTGTATGTAGCCAAGATTGACATACCCTCCAAGAAGTGGCATAGTTTCGTCAAAATCCTGGGGGGGGGTGCAAAACTGGAGCTAATGTTCCAAAATCAAGTGAACATGACAGTAAAAACTAAAAAAAAGTCATTTGGTACCATAAAGGTACTATTTAGTACTATAAAGGAACTTTATAGTATTATAAGGGTAAATATGCACTAAAAAAAACTGATCTATTTCTGTTGATGCTTGAATTATGAAGGTTTACCTTAGTTTTGACAAGATTTTGGAAGAAATTGAATCTCAGTTGGGGGGAAACTGAGGTCAGGGAGGGAGGGGGGCAAACAGAGGTCTGGGAGGGCAGTTGCTCCCCTGCCCCATAGCAAATTACGCCCCTGCCTCCAAGATGGCCTTGCCTATGCTCTTTTTTTGGATATGCTTCCTGAGTTGTTTCAATCCACAATCGTCTCCTTCTCTTCATCAGAAACAAAGACTAAGCTGAGATCAGTCATGCAACTATTGATAAACTGCATTTGAGTATTGGTGTCCATGATGTCTAATTTTGAGAATCTCGTGCAAAGCACATTGTTTTTGTACCGCTATCGTTTGCCCGCTAAGATGCGGAAATCTGTGCCGAAAAAAGTTACTTGGGTCCGGCCTTTAAGGGCCGGGCACACGTAGCTGATTTCGGGAACTGATTTCCAAATCAGCGCCGATTTTAAAAGAAATCAGCGTCGATTTGAGCTTGAATATTTTTCTAGTTTTCGGCACCGATTTAAAAAATCAGCGCCGATTTTCATCATGATCATCTCAAAAAAATATGGGTAGAAATAAATAGTCAGCCAGAGATATCTGTGGTGAAAGACCCAGCTACCGAGCTGAGAACTAAGCTGAGATCAATCATGAAACTATTAATAAACTCCAAATGACTATTTGTGTCCATGATTTTTGTTTTGAAAATCTCGCGCAATAAATTTTTCTTTCAACAAATTTTTCTTACCGCTATCGCTTGTCCACTGATGCTGAAATCTGTTCCGAAATCAGTTACGTTTGCCCAGCCCTTTTAAGATAATCGGCAAAGTAAAAGGCAAACCGCAAAACTTAAGATGGAAAAGCTTCATTTTAAGGCCGACTGAACAGTACAATTCAAGAAACTTTAAGGGTCTGGTTAAAAAGACATAACGAAAAGAAGGATTTTCGTTCAGTCTTAGAAATGCTTTCCCACTAACGTGTAAACAATTGGGTAATAATATCCTCAATTTTGACAATGTTTATGTCGAAACATTTATAACAATATTTTAGACTTATTAGAGCATTATTGCACTTCATAAACATGAAAAAAGCTATAAATTTAATTTTCGGTACAGAAAAAGAGCCGAATTTCTTTAAAGTTTAACAACAGTTTTTTACCGGTGATAAATAAAGAGTCGAGGGTCTTGATATTTCTCTTACAAAAAAGTAAGTCAATCATTTGAATAAATCAAGAAAGTACAGGATTGACACTAATAAATAGAGATTCTAGATTGTTTTTTAGACAGAGGATTTCTTAGATATTATTTTTTAGATTATTTTTTAGATAATAATTTCAAATTTAATTTTTTTAATGCAAGCATCTTAATGGTATGAAAGTATATTTAGCTTTCTGAAAAAAAGAAATAAACGCGGGGTTTGCCATTCTATAGTTAAGATTGCTTAAGAGTCTAAATTCAGTTTAATATTTTCTTAAAAAATTTTTATCTAGTATTTTTCTTACTTTAATCGTAAAAAAACCTAATAATTCATTAGTTCTTCTATTTGCCCAGTTCCTCTGAATTATGACGAATTGACTTTCCTGAAGCACATTTTTAGCGGTATTTCATATAGTCAGAAACATGTATCATATTACTTACTTTTATAGTTAAAACAACCCTCATTTATTTTTAAAAACAAGTTTACAGCCAAATTTCTCAATACTGAGCAAGGCACAAAATATTAATTTAGTGTTTCTATAAAACTAATTAAAAGCCTTGCAATTGCCAATTTCTGAATGTGAGAGAGAGAGAGAAAAAAAAGAGGTGAAAAAAGGAGATGCGTCAATAAGTAGAAAGAGAGACAGAGAGAAAAAGAGGGAAGTGACATATTGGGAGAAAGACAAAGAGGAAAGAGACAGAGGAGAAGAACATAAGGGAAGAGAGAAGGAGAGAATATCTATTTAAATTTGTTTATTTTGCATCGCTATTAATCGCTTAGCTCTTTGTTAAATCTTACATAGATACATTATTTACAGGCTCTTCTATTGGTCAATGGCGTTTTGTATCTCCTTGATTTTGTAACGGCGTATAGAACAGAATACAACGCTGCTTAGAAGGTTTGGAACACTAAATTTTTATCCTGCAAAATGGTTTTCATTATATTTTTTACTTTGATCGAAGTAAATTTTATCCAGTGCATATGTACCATTTTTTGGTTCCAAGCTTAATGGTACTTGAAAAAAAATAATCTTGGAATGTCTTATATATTTCATTGAGATTACTTTTCCGGTTACTTAATCATTAGCTTCTTAATTTATTGAATTTATTTATTTGTTTTTTTCATTTATTGATTTATTTATTGAATTGTTTGTTTTTCTATTTATTTCCCCTATTGTTTCTTCATTTTAAGTCAATAAACGTTTATTTGCTCAGTTCTATCGATGTTTTTAAATCTAATTGTTGAAAGGTTATACAACAATCTAACGTTATATCTTATAGTTTATATAACAATCTTATATAGAACCGAATTAACTGGTACTAGCGGCAAAAATTGAACTTTCTTGAGGCAGTCTTGACAAGATGGGTCGTTTCTTGCTATTCAACATGTGATTGATACTCCAGAGCTGTTGAATTTTTCAATAAAGTAAATTTGACTTAAATTTATTCATAATAAATAAATATATTATAAATACGCATGCCATTAATTCTTGAAGTTCACGTTTGTCCCAGGGCCCTGTGACTACAAAGAACAACCATGGAAAAATTTCACTCGGACTGAAAAAAAGATAGAAAAACAGAATACAAACCAATAGAAGTGATACCACTTAACGAGGGGAAGACAACGGCATTTTTACAAAGATAGAATATCATGTTCTATACTTTTAAAGTTCAAATTTGCCCGAAGACCATATGGCTACAGAGTATCATGGTGCAAAGTTTAACGTTTGAAACAAAATAAATTATAACATGAGTAATGCTGTTTGACGAAGGATGTAATGAAAAACAACTTTTTTTTGCACAGAGACAGAACGTAACTACACCATGCCAATGATGAAGCTTATGCTGGCCTGAAGACCTTACGGCTCCAAAATAAGCCATGAAACGTCTCACAACCAGAGAAAAAAAAGAAAAAAAAATTAATAATACACACTATTCTCGCTAGCAAAAGAGAACTAGAAAAACAAAATGCTGTAATTTTGGAGGTAGAATCAGGGCTGGATTTTAAACTTTGACACTTCTAGACCCAAGCGTTTTTGCCGCTCTGTTTTTGTAAGATTTTCGGGAAAATACCCGAAAATTTGGGGATAGTGGAAGCACTGAACAGAACGCAACTGATGAGCCAAAAGTAATGAAAGAGAGAGGTGATACCGAATATATTTTTGGGAGACATCTCACAGTTTATAAGTGGTCACGGAATTCCTGTGCTGTTTTAAAATCACTTTTCTGTGAATAGGCAGCGGCGGCAGAGTGCAAAATAAATTCATGAGGTTTTTTCTTCTGTGAAATCACTTTTTAATCAAAATCACTGAAAAGGATTGATGAAAATAAATTGTTTGAATGTCTAGCATATAATGACATTAATTCTTAGAAATCTTAGTAACTCGAGAATCAAACTTTTCTTTAACATTTTTATTTTTATTTTTCATTATTATATTTACAAAGAAATAAATGTTTTTTGAAAATGTTTAAAATATATTTAGTTTCCAGTAAGGCGCACAAGACGTATTAATCTTTCGTAATTTTATGGATGGGGGAGGAGGGAGGGTTACGGTGTTAATTTTATGGATGGGGAGGAGGAGGAGTAAACTCCTGCTTATAGCAATTTCTGTTCGTTTTAAGTTTGACTTGAGTTTTCATTTTAAATTCTATGCGTCTTAAGATTTATTTATTCATTTATACCAGTAAAGGTTTCTTTCTATTCGGTGTAATTATTTAGTTTAACTTCTGTTCATTTTGGGTTTCATTTTTTCTTTGATAGTAATATTTGGTCGTTTTAAGATTGAGCTACTATAGGAGTTAATCTCTACTCGTCTTAAGTTTTAACATGGCTGTTTACTTTCCTTGCAAAAGTTCTTTTTGAAAGATTTTTAATTAATTTCTTTTCGTTTTTGATTGCAGAAGTTTTCTTATTGATAATATTACTGACTTTTCAAGTCCATTTTTTGGCCATCTAATCATTAGTTGGAGAAAATTTTCCAACAAGTTTCAATAATAGTTTTAGTATAGAATTTTAGATCGATGGGTACGGGGTATATTATTCAAATAAATGTATTAAAAGTCTATATAATTTTTGGGCTGCTATAGGGCTGAAGCCTCTTTGACCCAAATCATGTTACAACCTTGAACACGGACCAAAATTAATCGACCATCCCCTTCAACCTGCCCAGAAAATTTCTACTTAATTCTCTCACCCATTACTAAGATGTTGAATATTTACCCTTTTGACAGCCTTGGATGCAAATAGTGTATTTCAATTTAGTTCGACACCCCCCTCGACAAACACAGAAAGTTTTAACTTAATAACTCTTGCTGCTCCCTGAGATGCTTTAGATGAGCCCCTTTGAAAACACGGATGAACATAGTTTCTTTTCATTTAGTTTAATTTCTTCTAACCATGCCCTGACAAATTCAACTCAATACCCTCAGCCGTTTCTGAGGAGTCACAGCTACACCCTTTTGTTAACTTTGGACATACTCAGGGCTGTCAGGTATGGGGATGGACATATCAGGTACCCAATGTTTTTGGGTACTTGGTAATTTTTTTTTGTTTGGTTAAATAAAGACCACGAAAGGGGAAGGCGTCAGGACATCGACACGTCAGGACCACTACCGTCAGCACATCGACAAAATCCGTCAAAACATCGACAAAAAATCCGCCAGAACATCGATACGTCAGGACATCGACAGTCATAACATCGACACGTCAGGACATCAACAGTCACAATCGCTACCCGTCAGAACATCGACAGTCATACCGTCGACATGTGAGTTCATCGACAGTCACAATCGGTACCCGTTAGAACGTCGACAGTCATAACATCGACACGTCAGTTCATCGACGGTCACAATCACTACCAGTCAGAACGTCGACAGTCATAACATCGACAAGTCATAACATCGATTTTTTTTTTCATAACGAAAATCTGTCAGAACCACTAACCGTCAGAACGTCGACAGTCATAACATCGACACGTCATAACATCTAAAATTTGTCATAACGTCTAAAATTTTAAAACTTTAGTTTTTTGGGGTTTAGGGGGAAAAGGAGCCTAGGTTAGGTCTCGTATTTAATATATGCTGTGCTTTACCCCCATCCCCCTGACGTGGAAATATATAGCCGGAATTTGTTTCTAAACTATTATATACTTATTACTATTATACAAACTAATAAACTTTTTTACATAACGAAAATCCGTCAGAACCACTAACGGTCAGAATTTCGACAGTCATAATATCGACACGTCATAACATCTAAAATTTTTTTAGATGTTATGACGTGTCAATGTTATGACTTCGACGTTCTGACGGGTAGCGATTGTGACTGTCGATGAACTGACGTGTAGATATTATGACTGTCGACGTTCTGACGGATAGCGATTGTGACTGTCGTTGAACTGACGTGTCGATGTTATGACTGTCGACGTTCTGACGGGTAGCGATTGTGACTGTCGATGTCCTGACGTGTCGATGTTCTGATGGATTTTCCTTGTCGACGAAATTTCGTTTAGTGCTTGTGACGGTTAGATGAAATGGTAGCACTCCCACGAAAGTACTGACATATCATCTACAGAAATCTCGAATTTGGTCGGTACACGCAGCAGTTTTACCGACTCCTGCCGTTATTTTAAAGATGGGGCAACTATTTTCCATTTGGTTAAATAAAGAGCATAAAAATAGTGACATGAAATGCACCAAAATCTCAGTCTCGGTCGATAAATGCAGCGGTTTTACCAACTCGTGCAGTGATTTTACGTGTCGTATTAAAAACAAATATTTTACTAATTATTGGTAAAAAAAAAATAGTAGGTAAAATGTCCAGCGAGTTGGTGAAATTCCTCGCCCCCTCCCTCCGCCCACATTTTGGCTAGTAACGACCCTGAATGTTCATAGTTTTTTTTATAGTTCAACATCCCCAAAAACATGCTCGGAAAGTTTCTACGTAAAACCCTTAGTTGCTCCCAGGATATTGCACAGATATCCTTTCAACAGTCTGGATATACACAGTGTCATTTGATTTAGTTTTACACAAATTAACTAGAAAAAACAAGTTTTTTTTAGCTGAAATAAGGAGCGACATTAAAACTTAAAACGAACAGAAATTACTCCTTATATGAAAGGGGATGTCCCCTCCTCAACGCCTCACTCTCTATGCTAAAGTTTTTTATTGTTTAAAAAAAATAGAGTTGTGAGAAAGTCAAACTTTAGGGTAAAGAGCGAGGCGTTGAGGAGGGGACAGCCCCTGTCATATACGTAATAATTTATGTTCGTTTTAATTTTAATATTGCTCCTTACTTTCAATTGAAAAAACTTGTTTTTTCTATTTAATTTATGAACGTTTTTGAATTAATGCAGCTTTGATTTTGGCTCACCGTACATGAATAATTAAAACGAAATTTGCATATTAATATTCCTTTTTTTGGCTAATTGGCTTTCTTGAAATTTTGTTCTGACGTAACTTACGAATTAACTTACGTAACGAATTTCTATATTCGTATGTTTTTATTACGTATATTAGGGAATCCGCTCCCTAGTCAATACCTCGCTCTTTGCGCTAAAGTTCGAATTTTGTTCGAATCACGAACCCCTGAAACACAAAGGTCGGTTAATTAGAATAGATAGCTTTTTTGAAAGTACTAAAAACTTTAGTGTAAAGAGCGAGGTATTGACTAGGGGGCGAACCCTTTCATATACGTAATAATTTCTGTTCGCGATGATTTATTTGGTGATAATTTACCCCACACAATTACCTTTAACATGTCCACGCGTAAAATCAAGTCAGCAAAATGAAAGCAAGACACATAAAAAGAATTTCGTATTGGAATTCTGGCAAATTCCCCCAGCGTATAATTTCCCGTGAAAATTTTACTCTCTGGAAACTTACCTCCCCATGGAAAATCTTCCTTATGGAAAAAACCCCCAGCAGAAAATTCCCCCCCCCAAAAAAAATGCATGCATAGTTCCCAATAACAAATACTATACGTATACAATTGGGAAATTTAAAACTTTAAGACCTTTCCATAAGGGCTCTAGGGGGAATCTGTTATCTTCAAAGACATATTTTTTGGGTTTTTCAACTATGCTGAACAAAATAGCTATCTCAAAATTTTGATCAGACAAAATTGGGAAAAAAGGGGCGTGGGAGGGTGTCAAGTTGCCCTCCAGCATTTTTGGTAACTGAAAGAGGCACTATAACTTTTAATTTCCGTTCGAACAAGCTCTCTCTTGATGTTCTAAGACCACTGGGTTGGTAAGATTACCCCTGAAAAAAAAAAAAAATAAATAAACACGCATCCGTGATATTTCTTGTGGCAAAAAATACAAAGTTGCAGATTTTTGCAGATATGATCTTAAAACCTATGTAATAGGGTTTTCTCATACGCTGAATCTGACGGTGTGATTTTCATTAAAATTCTTTGCTTGTAGGGGATATTTCCCCCCTCTTTCAAAAATCAGGTAAATTTTCTCAGGCTCGTAGCCTCTGATGAGTAATTCTAAACTTAATAAAATTTATATATTTAGAATCAGCATTATAAACCCATTCTTTTGATAAATTTATTGACATCAAAATTCCGTTTTTAAAAGTTTCGATTACTATTGAGCAGTATCGCTTGTTTTTTTTATTGTTTTTTTTTATTACGTATATGTTATTACTTATATGAGGGGTTCTCCCGTTAGTCAATACCACGCTCTTTACGCTAAAGTTAAAATTTTGTTTGAATCAAAACCCCTGAATCACAAAGGCCGTTTAATTAGAATAAATAGCTCTTTTGAAAGCACTAAAAAAAAAGCTGTAGCGTAAAGAGCGAGGTATTGACCTGGGGGTGAACCTCCTCATACACGTAATAATTTCTGTTCGTTTTAAGTTCTAATGTTGATTCTTACTTTCAGTTGAAAAAACTTGTTTTTTTAAATTTAATTTCTGATCGTATTTTAAATAATGCTGAGAAATCTGGCGCCCCTTCATAGAAATGTCCCTTACCCCAAGAAATCATCCTCCACGGAAAGATTCTCCCGAGTAACCTGACTAATCTGACAAAAAATACAAAATTCCACATTTTTGCAGATAGGAGCTTGGAACTTCCACAGTAGGGTTCTCTGATACGCTGAATCCGATGGTGTGATTTTCATTATAGTTCTATGACTTTTAGGGGGTGTTTCCCCCTTTTTTGGAAAATAAGTCAAATTTTCTCAGGCACACAACTTTTGATGAGTAAGACTAAACTTGATGAAACTTATATATTTGAAACCAGCATACAAATTTAATTTTTTTGAAATATCTATTGTCATCAAATGTTTTTTGGAGTTTTGGTTACTATTGAGCGGGGTCGCTCCTTACTTACAGTTCGTTACCAACTGTTTGAAAGAAATGATATAATGCTGGTTAGATATCTCTCCAAAGTTTTCACCTGAATGTTTACCAAAGGGTACTTATTTTGGATCTTTTTTCCAATTTAAATCTAAGCAGTAATGCAGCTAGTTGATAGTTATTAGTAAAAAAAAACCTTTTATTTTCACTTTTCTGAAATAAACAAGGAAATTCAGGCGGCGAAAATGGCTTCAAGGTCGGATAATATTTTTAGATGAAATATACAAGTTTTCTATCAGTTTGTACATACATAAACAAAACATCCCCATAAGGTTCTATGGCCGGGAAAGCAAGGAGAAAGAAAAAAATATACTAGAGAGGAAAATAAATATGACATGCAGCCACAGTTGAGTTGAGCTTAGTTGAGGCAGTTGAGGTTCTATGGGTCTTTTATTTGGGTTATTGCTAGGCCAATTATTTTAACTAAGCCTTAGAGAAAGAGGGGGTGGGGCTAAACTCGTAATTGTAAAGCAATGAAGTGGCTCAAAACCAAAGGCTGACACTTGTCACCCAATACTATGCCTAAAATATGTACTGTAATTGATCCATATTTTACTACTACATATTTTTCGGTACTATCCCATTATGCGGGCCTCTCGGGTTACTCACTATAGAATGGGCAATGATAAAACCCGTTTTTGACGTCCTAACTCTTATAGAGTAGGCAATGATAGCAAGGTTTTCATTTCGTATACGATATTAAACTGTGGTTTTTGGGGTTTAGGGGGGGGCGAGAGGTACCTAGGCAAGGTTACGTATTTAATATATGCAATACTTTACCCAACCACCCCCCCCTATGTGTAAATATTTAGCCCAAATTTGTTTCTAAACTATTATATATTCATCCTAATTTATTTTATTTCATTAGCATTAACCAAACTTGACTTTTTAGAGAGGCCCGCATAATGGGACAGTACCTATTTTTCCTACTACAGGGAAAAGCCTTGTAAGTGTTTGCCATTTTCGGACCTTTGAATACAAAATAATAATACAATGTAAGCAACCAGTTTTTTAGAACCAACTTCCTCTTTGTCTTTGATGTCTGACACTTTGCAATATCTGGAAATCACGTTTAAAACTGGAACTGTAATTAGTGCTCATGTACCGTAAAATAGTGGATTCTGCCTTATAATAAATCAGACAGTATCTCAGAAAGTAACTCGGCTCTAGTAATTCCTGGAGGGCGCGCCACCACCGACAATGGTGGCGGCGCACCGAAGCCTTTGTAGCGGCCTATCACTAAAATATTTTCTGTGGCGCGCCCCTGGTTTTCAGAGCGGCTTCTGTGACTATCTTGAGGTACACCCAAGCTATGATAGGAAAGATGTTGTGGAAAAAACACGGATCTGCCAAGTCATATTTACAAAAAAAGATTTAATACGAAAAAAAAGAAATCCGAAGATTTACGGAAGTAGGACATAAATCAAAGACATCCTCCCGAAATTCTGAATATAAAGAACAATTTAGGCTATCTGAATACGACATTCATCATTTTTTATGATGTAATATAGACAGAGATTATCTATGATCTAACTTGATATTTTCAGAATAGCCCACATATCTTCATTTCGTTTGTCAAATTCCAAGTAAAATGGCTGTAAACGTGCTTGCTTTTTTTAACAATTAGTTTTGAAAAAGTTTCTGGCGAAAGAAATTTTATAACTTACGTTACTACTCTCTCTTTTTTACACTTTTCTTAGCTTGTTTTTGTAGTTTTAAAGTAGATTTATTGTAAAGTAACGTTTTATACAATAATTTGCATTATTGAAGTTATATCCTAGACAAATTTGAAGAATCCTAAGTCCCCTAAAATTTAAACCAATTTTTGTAAAGCTGATTAGCCTCGAATGAAGCGAAAGCGTATTTCAGGTTTCAGCTGACATATGATCTTATATTATACTTCCTGCTGATTAGATAAACAAGCCTTTTATGTTAACTAATAATATAGTCGATCTCTATCAGTCCATGTTGTAGGGGGCTATATATTTGCACATTATGGGGGGAGAGTTAAGACTAGGTTGCTTTACCCCACCCACCCCTCTATTGTGCAAATATATAGCCCAAATTATATTATTATATAAACTAAAGTATTAAATTTTACCATGTTTTGGTATATATCATTATGATTAACCTAACTTCACTTCTTGAGTGTGTTAGTGTATAACACAAAAGTACCTCAACTTCAACTGTTTTTTAACCTCAACTTCAACTCCTTTCCTTTTTCAAAGTCTCAGAAAACTGAAGAGAAGACAGGTTGATATGACATGATATGTTTATTTAACCTTAACAACAATTTACATACAAAAAATCAATATGATTGACCAGTAACTTAACGGTTGACGTGGAGTAAATGATGGAAAAAAAAACACATCTTTATAACATCATTTAAATTCACTATAATAAGAAAGAAAGAAAAAAAAATATAAAACAATAATAATGCTACAGGAGCAGCAACTACATACCATGTCCGCAAAGTGGGGTGACCTGTCTTAAATTTGTAAAAAGTTACGCTGTTCTTTAATTTTGGTCGGAGTGCGCTTTCTTTTAACCCTAGCTTTTTAAAACATAATATTAATAACTTGTGTGAGATTTTAAGCTATTTTTGGATTTTATTTTCAAAATGAAGACGCATTTTTCCAAATTCTTTAAAACGTTTTAAAACAGGATTTAGAAAAACGTTATGAGGCTCAGGACACTTTCACTGGGCCTTATGTATGCTGCAGATATATTTCTGAAAGCGTCATTGATATAAAACAAAGTTTGTTCTAGTTCATCAAAAGTCAGTGCCCTTCGGAGAGGAAGGGGGGAATTGATGCTTTAAAAGACCCTCCCAGTGCATGTTTAGGCTCTGGAAATTTTCCTGGAAGTTTTATTTGCATAACGTAACTACTTTCCAAAATAGCAAAAATCGCCCCATCTAGAATTATACCCTGTATTTACCCAATTCTCTTTGTGTATTGGGAGAGCGTAAATGTCTTGTTTTTGGCTTGGAAAATATGTATCAGGAGCTTTGCTTGTCGAGGAGCTTTTCACTATCTTCGAGAAAAACTGTAATAGGAGAATGAAACTTTCAAGAATAAAGTTAGACCCTAATTTACTCCCGTAGAAGGAGTTTTCTATCTCCAATTTCAACTCCTTTCCTATTTGTAAGGCTTAGAAAACTGCATAGAAGACAGGTCGACACACGTCTTAACTTTGAAAAAAGTTACTTCTTTTCCTTAATTTTGTCTGGAGTCCATCAATTAACTCTGACTTCTGCTTTAATGTGTAAAATGTTCATTCAATGCCAGTGAGCCTTACTGCATGAGGGCAATATAGTGTTCAGAGTCTGATATTATATAATTTGATAACATCTATTAGATGTAAATGCCACCATCCTAATTTGTTTACTTGATAAATGTGTATGCATTTGACCAAAGGTTTTCATCACGAATTTGTCTTTTTGTGATTTTTTTTTTCTAAGAAAAGAGTGCTTTTGTTTTTGCCTTCGGTGGCAACCCTGACTGTAGCCCTTTACTACATACTAATCTACTGTAATGCGGGGCACCCACAGCGCCAATAAAATTAATAAAGCTGTATACAAGTTAACAAACCGTTTCCCTCGCATGACTTTGTTGCTGTCGGTAAAAAGTTGAACTTAGTTTAACTCTTTCAAGGAAGCAAGCAAAGACTAAACAATAGCAGAAAACTTCTAACAAGTCACACAGTTCGTGGTAACGAACTATAAGTAAAGAGTATGCGGCTCAATAGTAACCGAAACTTTAAGAAATACAGCGCGATAACAATAAATACATCAAAAGAATCGAATTTTGATGCTTATTCAAAATATGCAAAATTCTTGAAAAGGCAAAATTTGAAAAGGGAAGAAACACCCCAAAACATCAAGTGACCTTAATGAAAATATCACTATCAGATTCAACAACTAGAAACCTCTACTGTAGAGGTTTCAAGCTCAAAAATGTGGAATTTTGCATTTTTGCGAGAAGAAAGATCACGGATGCGTGTTAATTTTTGGTTTGTTTGTTTGTTTTCCCCAGGGGTGATCGTATCGAACCAATGATCATAGAAGATTGGGAGAGGGCTCATTGGATCAGAAATCAGAAGTTCTAGTGCTGTTTTTAAATGACGAAAGGAATGGAGGGCAGCTCATTTTTTTCCCAATGAGCTCCTACGCTCATTTTCCCCAAAGTCGCCCGATCAAACTTGAGATGGCCATTTTTTCAGCATAGCAAAACAATCTAATAAGTATGTATTTGAATATGAATTGACCCCCCCCCCCACACACACACACAGAGTCCCCGGGGAAAAGGCTGCAAGCTATGAACTTTGCCCATTGTTTACATATAGTATTACATATAGTATACTACATATAGTAGTATACTATATATACATATATACATATATATAGTATACTACATATAGTAGTATTGGTTACTATTACATAGTGTACCGACGTTTTGCAGGAGGGATTTATTATCAAAGGGGGGAGGGGAGGGTAACGTAGGAGGATCTTTCCGTAGAGAAATTTTTCGTGAAGGAAGGAAACTGAACAAAAATACAAATGGATGTGAATTGTCAGTTTTATATACATATACTGATATTTAGTAATCAAAATGTTAATGTTATTTAATCTGTTAAAGTTATGAAAGTAAAAACATTTATATTTTTTCGGTAAAGTGCAAATTATGTTCTGGCCTTCGGAAGGCATAGGGGTTTTGAGCCCTACTCATGTTAATTTCTGCTGGTTTTGAGTTTGACTCGGTTATTTATTGTAATTTCTGTTCGTTTTGGGTTTCATTTATTCATCGAAGCTGATTTGTGGTAGTTTCACGCATGGTAGATTATCCTATTTTATTTTTTGTTCATTTTTGGTTTAATGGAGTTCTTTTTTTTCTTTGAAAAACTTATTTTGTGGAAAGTTATTTTTAATTAATTGATCAAAAGACGCTTTGTGAACCTTTTTAAAACTGCCAGTTAAAATCCATAAAAACATCATACAAAATGACTAACGGTGAAAGCACGAAACTCATATAAACATGTAAATCCCTCACTTCGGAGAAAATTCTTTACTTACAAAATATCTGGCAAAACCTGGATGATAAAAAAAAGCTACAGTGATTTTTATATCGAATTGTGATTTTTATTGCCATAATTTTATTACCGAATTGTGATTTTATACCGAAAACAGTGATTTTTATACCGAAATATGTATTCAGTTGGGAAATGTTTCGTTTTATGTCATGAATTTACAAAAATTTCCCCCCTTTTTGTCCCAAATTTCAAAAATGTGGTCACTTTTTGCCCCTTTATGTCATTGTGATTGTGTCCCGACACATTGAAATGTTCCCTTTCAACAAAAAATGTGTCAAGTTGGCACCCTGGTTGAGAACCTTCTATACTAGCTAAGTATCTTCTCTCGTATGCCATACGTTGGTTAGTCGTTTTTTATTGTTGCTGACTAAAGCTTTTAACTTCAGTTTTTCTTAAGGGACGAAATGGGAGATTTAAGAACTGTGGCAAGAACTTTCGGTTTTTTGAAATTAGCCGAAGTAGTAAGTAAATAACACATTTTTGCCGATCTTGTCTAAAAGAGGTACTCTTTCAGGGTAACGTTTATATTAACAGATTATTCAGATAGCTAAGAAGCAAACTTGCCTCTATAGGTCTAGTCAGAATTGCATCCTGAATCCAAATTTAGCATTCATTTGCGTCGGAAATTAAATTTACCCCCACCCCTATATAAAACCCTAAAAATGAACAAAAGATTTGTAATCTGTCGCTTTTTTTGTTCTAGCTTGTTTTTTTAGGGAGCCGTTATTCTAGGCCTAAATAAATTCTCAAATGTAAAAGAATCGCCGTTTAACATCTATTTGAGACTGGTAACTATTATCCATGCTAAACTTAAATGCAAAAGCAATGATGAAAACAGATTTCGGGATATTTTGAAGAAGAACGCAACTAAACCTACGTCAATGGTGGGGGGGGTCAAAATAAAAATATCGATTGCAGGGTTTATGATGTTTTGCTTGGTAAATTGGATTAAATTGGCATAAGTGGTAATGTTTTTCATGTTTTGAAAGCTATATTTATGAAAAACAATTGGTAGTTGGGCAGGGGCGGATCTAGAGCCAAATCTTGGGGCAGGCCCAATGTGACAAGGGTGCCAATGAATAAAAAATTGGGGAGGGGGGATATGACAAAGGTGCCAATAATTGACCAAATTGACATATTTATTCTAAAAAAGAGTAAAAAAAAGAAGAAAAAAAACAGGATAAGAGGGCGCCAGAAAAAATCCAGGGGTGCCAAAAAATACAGGGTTCTATCGTGGCACCTTTTTTATTCATAATACATATTAATAACCTTCAGTGTATCTTAAAATTTGTACTTGCCCCGGCATATCAGGGAGCATATCTCACATCTCACCTTTTCTTCTTTTAGATAGTATCCATTATTTGCATTGCTCTATTACGGGGATATAACTTGCATTTTGGTGGAGATGTCATCTCTGGCTCGTACACAGATAGATATATGACTGGAACCATTACAATTGGTGGTTTTCTGATCATTTCACTTGCCCTGTTGGCTTCTTATTTTTATGGAGAAGCCGGCACGTATCAAAAACTTTTGGTAAGTTTTTTTCGCTTTTGTCAAGCCCCCCCCCCCCACCCCACCCAATAAATGCAAATCCTGGTAAAATTTGAAGAGATTAACATGAATTGTAGATATTATGGAGGGGACTCACACAAGTTGTGTGAATACAACTATGTAAATACATAACCCCAGTACAAATATTAAGGGCTATCAAGATACGTCAACACGAAATTAAGAGCCCGAAGAAAATTTTAGTGAAATTCTCTAACAATTTGGAAATTGTTGGAGAGAATTAATAATATATTTTTAGAGAAAGAGAGAGAAAGAGAAAGAGAAAGAGAAAGAGAGAGAAAGAGAAAGAGAGGGAAAGAGAAAGAGAGAGAAAGAGAGAGAAAGAGAGAGATAGAGAGATAGAGAGAGAGAAGAGAGAGAGAGAGAGAGAGAGACCTCAACTCTTCCCAAATTTAAGAAGAATTCATATCCAAACCTTTCTTAAAGACAAGTCAATAGCCAAAGGAAACGACACCTGATCTCTGAAGGAATCTGGAGGTATTTTGTTCTGAAATAAAAAGAAAGTGCCATAAATAGGAGAATTATACAGAAAACATCAGAAACCATAGAAAAAATTCGTGATATCAGAGGGGGAAGAACCGCTTAAGGGGTAAATATCCCCCTCCCCCTTTGCGTACGTCTCAGAATACAGATATCTAAACATTTCAAATTGCTTTATGTAAAGAACTCAAGAAACAAAACATTCTTTGGCTATTATTTTAGGCCAACGTTTTCCAAAATGTGTTTCGTGACCCAGCACTGGGTGGTAGAAAATCTTGCCAGTTCGTGAAAAAAAAGTAAAAACACAAAGAAATTTTTCATAATTTTTTTTTTTTTTTTTTTTGTATCAAGTACACACTAGGAATAATGTTAAAGTGTATGTTTGTATTCTTTCGTATAGCTTTGTCGTCCAAACACACCACAGTTTATAGAATTAGCAGTATGATCATACCTTATCTCACCCATTATAAAAACCCGGACCAAGGTGCGAGTGCTCCAGAGAACGTTTTTGCAGATATAAACATAAGCGGCATTAGATATTTTCACGGGTAGACAAGTCTGATTTCTCTTGGACACAAAACAAGTGGAAACCCGCTATTACGAATAATGCACTTAGTAACCATTTCTCATTGATTGACGGAAACAGACTAACCCGCTAATGTAGAAATAAGTGGGAGGAGCTTTTTGTTCGTACCGAGAATGAAGACCAGAAATGATCTACGATAAACTTACTGAATAATTCTGTAAACTGTGATACACACATATTATGCTTTTAACTTTGCTTGCTGTTCAGAATTCCCAATGGTGGTTTCTGTTCATTTACTGGCTTAATATTATCCGACATCTATGCACCTTCCTTAACAGGATACTTGTTAATTAAACGATATAACCTTCATATAACCTTTAGTTTTTTTAATAATAATATAATTTTGGCTATATTAGCACATTAGGGGTAAAGTATTTGGAAATCGCCCCTAACCTAACCCCCGACCCACTCCCTACCCTAATGTGCAAATATATAGCCCAGTTTAGACAAATTCAATTTATTGTATCACCTGTCACTTGTCTTTGTGGCTATGAAACCGCTTTTCTTAGATCTATCCTAAGCGTAATTCTTGAGTGTTTTGTTTAATTAACAAGTACAAAAAAAAGTTTGGCAACACTGATGTAAGCCAAGGAATTCCATCGTTAAACTATAAAATCTTGATTGGAGGTCGGAATTTCGTGGAAGAGGTTAAAGTATAAGGCATTAAGGAGAGTAAAGTGGGGGAGGAGTGTGTACAACTGTTTTCAGAAATTGGGTCGATGCTTCAATCAGTGGTTAGTCATAGTAATTGTGTTAACGTATTCGTCTTTGCTCCTTTTTGCATCATCCAGTGCCCTTGCGTTTAGTCCTCCTGGGCATTTAGCCTTTTATTTAGCCATTATTTAGCCACTTATTTAGCCATTATTTAGCCATTTAGCCTGAGGAATTATTTTGGGGTTCTTTCCTAGTTTATTTCGTTAGGTCCTTTGAAATTTTAAAAATCAAAGTGATTTTGGATGTTTTTTGACAATAATTCGGGGTATTTAACAATAAGTATTTCTTTTAATGAGTCTTAATTAAATTCAATTTTAAGGGAATTAATATGTTAAATATATGTGAAATGTTTCAAATTCATTTATTAACTATTAAATGATACAATTCATTGTTAATGATATCTTAATGGTTTACTAACTCAATAAATGGTTATTTTGGTTATAATTCTTAGTTGATCAATTTCTGTTAATCATCCCGATTGGAGTGGGAAGCTGAAATAAAAAAAGACATCTTTCATTTTGTCATCATACTAAAGTATGTTGAGTGACAGAAAAAATTTAGTTACCACTATTTATCTCAAGTATTTTAATGGAAAACCGCTTGTTAAATGAAAATGAAATCATAAGAAAGATAAAAATGACCTTGAGCAAGAAAATGATATGAATAACGAAAACCATACAAATAAAATAAATAATCCCTCCGGACTGTAGAAAACATTTACCACAAAACCTTGGTTCATCATTACTTGCTTACTTAAGTCTTGGTCACTACGTATTTACCTTTTCAGGAACTAATATTTAATTTTGCTGCCACAATTATGTTTTTTGTAACTGGAGGATTAGTACTGGACTATTACACTTCTGCAATGGCTGTTGGTGCTTTCAGAGGAGCAGGAAAAACTCTGGGGGTAAGCTCATTTACAAATGTCTACGAGTTTCAATAGATTCTTACTTTTTTCTATGGTTAATATGGGTAGGACACTTTCTGTGGATGATCTACTACTAATTCTAACAACTCACCGTAACACCAAGCCGCCTGAGGTCAACACAGCTACGCACTTTCCTCTTTCATCCCAGTCTATTCAAAGCCATTCTTTTTCAACCCTCCCACGAAGTTCCCATTTCCGTTAAATCTTTCTTTATGACATCCTCCCACCCCAGACGAGGACGACCTGCTTTCCGTTTAGCCCTAGACGGTTTGCCGAAAAGAACAATTTTCGCAATCTGTCATCCTTCATCCACACAACTTGCCCTAGTCACCTCAACCTTTCTTTCATTATAGCCCTAGCGACCGGTATTGAACCACATTTTTCGTACAGCCTATTGTTTGAAATACGGACAGTCAGCCGGGTACCCAGAACAATCCTTAAGCAATTTCTCTGGAAAACATCTAGCAAATCTTCATCCGCTTTTCGAAGCGCCCAGGCTTCAAAACCATATTCGACCACTGTTATCCCTGTAGCCCCCAATATCCAGACGTTGGCTCGCACAATTATCTTCCTGTTCTTCCAAACTTTTTTTAACTGTTAAGGAAACACCCTGAGCCTTGGCTATTCTACTTTTAACATCTTCACTGCTCCCACCATCGTTACTAATAATACTGCCAAGGTAAGCGAAGCTGCCCACCTGATCAATCTTTTCGTTACCCAACGTCACCTTTTCATCTTCACTTATTCCTAGCCTTAGTGACTTAGTCTTCTTAACATTAATTTTCAAACCTATTCTAGCACCCTGAACTCACAAAATCTCTAAAAGTTCATTCATTTTGCTCACACTTTTATCTAGGATGCTTAAATCGTCAGCATAACCTAAGTCCAGGAGACTTTTTCCTCCTCATTTTATTCCGTGGTCTCCTAATTCCTTTCCTGTGCTCCTTAAGACAAAGTCCATCAAAATAATCCGTATAAAGGGGTATAGAACACAACACTGCTTAACTCCTGATTTATTACAAAACCAGCTGCTAACCTCATTTCCTACCTTAACCGCAGCCGTATTATTCTCGTACATAGCACTCATCACTTTAATGTATTTGTCTGGTATACATACATGGATATGTTTTTCATTTTTATCAACAGAATCGAACACTTGCTCATAATGTATAAAACTAAGGACCAAAGGTGTTTGACAACTCAGGTACTTCTCAATTATTAACCTAAGGGTGAAAATTCTGTCGACACATCCTCTACCTTTTCTAAAACTGCACTGTTCTTCTCTTAAAACTTTGTTTACGACATCTCTCAGTCTAAAAAGTATCACATTACTAAGTAATTTGCTACCTACAGAGACCAGACTAATGTCTCGATAATTACCACACTCACTTTTATGACCTTTCTTATAAAGTGGCTTAATTAAGGTTTTCTTAAAATCGTTAGGTATTTCCCCTTTTTCAAAATTCATATTCATAATCTTCGGTAACTTATTTCTAACCTCAAAGCCACCATATTTAAGCAACTCATTTAACACCCTATCGGCACCTGGAGACTTATTATTTTTTTATCCTTTTAGTACTGTCGCTAATTCTTCCTCAAAAAACAAATCTTCCTTCACCTCCAAGGTATCACAAACGTTTTTATTTTCCTCTATATATTTTCCTGCAACCCTATCTCGGTTTTGCAAATTCTCAAATAATTCTGCCATCTCTCTTTAGTTTTTTCCTTGTCGCTAATTGTGGCCCCATTCCTATCTTTAACTGGGTCAAGTCTAGATTGACTACTCCCTCCCAATTTGTTAACATGCCAGTACAATATTTTACTATTACGCCGTCTAGCTGCATCTTCCAGATCCCCAGTAATTTTATCCATGGCCTCCACTTCACACCTCCTTAGTTCATATTTTAATGCCTTTTCGACTTTCTTCACATTCCTTTTATTTTCATATGATCTATCACTCAGATAATTCTTGTACAAGTCCTTTCTCGTTTCTATCAAACATAAAGCTTTTTCACTAATATTCTTAGCTGCAGTCCTAGCTTTCTTCCCTAAGACACCTCCAGCTACTTCTTAAATTATTTTTTTAAAATTATTCTAACCATCTTCCACATTATCAAATTTTAAACTCTCAAGTTTAGTATTCAAATGTTCCTTGAAAGTTTCTCTCAAATTATCATCCTGGAGTCTACCAACATCATAAAGTCCCGGGAGGTAATTACCCTTCCGAAATTCCACCTATAAATTAACCTTTGACACTACTAGATGATGATCTTTACTTTTAACATCAATAGCAGCACTCCTATGTACCCTATTATCTTGTATTGATCCTGCCAGTCTTTGGTTTACTATAACATAATCAATAAGATTTGCTGTCTTACGATCACGTGCATACCATGGTAACTTATGAGTCATTTTTTTTTAGTGCAAGCGTACCTCATACCAATCTACCTTTTCTATATCATTTTTAAGTTTTACCATCGCATTTTGACTGATCACTGGAATCCTTGATCTTTTGCCTTTAACCACCTTCTTTGCAGTTTTAAAGCTAGCTGAAACTCCAAAGTGGTCGGATACATCGTTGATAAGAACCCTGGGAAGACACAAGGGCACATTAGAAAGGATATTATCCAGAAGCTTAGCTGAGGTTCCCGGAATTCATGTAGGGATTTATACAAGGATGAAACCCATTAGATAGACTTCTATTAATAAATTCAGTGTTAGCAGATGACTAATCTATAAGGTCAATATCAAAGTCCCCCATTATAAAACATGGGATAGAGTTAATCGAGTTTCATTAATTGTTCTTCAAATAGGTCCATAAACTCATGGAGCAGGCTCTCCATGAGTATGAATATAATTTGTACTTTACTGAAAAAAAATTATTTTAAATGTTTTCACTTTTATAGCTTTAAGAAAACAAATATTAATTAAGATTGTAAGGAATAAATATCAGCAAGTGTATATTAAACTCACAATGCACATTTTTTTCAGTATGCTCATTCGATTTTTTCCCTTACAGTAAACTTCATATTCTGGCTTTTAGAAAGTATAGGGTTTAGAACCATGCTCACATTAATTTCTGCTGGTTTTGATTTTGGAGTATTTTAATTTCTGTTTGTTTTTGGTTTCATTCATTTATTGATACTGATTTGTGGCAGTTGTATGCTTGGTAGATTATTTAATTCTATTTTTGTTCATTTTCGGTTTAATGAGGTTCTTCACCATTTTTGAAAAAATTATTTTGTGCAAAAAGTTTTTTTGATTAATATACTGTAAGATCTTCTCTTATTGAAACCTTTTACTCAGCCTGAATATAAGCTGCTAGGCCTCCGTGTTGGTAATACTCTCAATTCCTTACATATAAATTGTAACCAGGGATATCTAGTAATTGCGAGTTATTGTCTTTTAAACGTTTCAGTTAAAGCGATCACCTGAAAGACATTAGTATTTATTATTTCTGATAAAATATTATGCGCAGAATTCAATCTCTGACAATTCAAATGAAAAATGTTAAGGCCAAAACAGCCCCTATCACAATACAAGGGTAGTGTTTCTTCCTTAAAAATATACCTTGATGGTTCATTTGTGAAAATCTCAGTAGCATTAATATCTAAATTTATTTTTATCATTTTGTTAAACTGGCTGAAAAAAAATCAAGCCTTCGACTTTCAAGTTGCATGACATTGCTGTTCTCCGGAGGTAAAACGATATCTCTAAACATTATAAATAAAAGTTAATGCATGTGGTGGTAGAGGGTGGGGGTGGCAAAAAAAACATTATCAACTAAACATATATCTAGACCTAGACAAATACAAAAAAAAAAAAAATATATTCCGTCAAAGCGGACATACAATTTAAAAAGCACATTATTGAAAGCTTCATGACACAAAGCAAAACCATTGAAAAAGACATCAGCCCGCTACCACCCACTCAAAATATTTTCACAATAGATTTTTTTTTTAATTATTTACTCACAATTAAAAATCATCCTTAATCCAACATTTCAAATTCATCACTATCAACACGGAGAGGGGAGTTTCCAGAGAGAAAACTTCTCAGGGGAAATTTTACACTGAGGAAATTTGCCAGAATTCCTATACGAAATTGCTGTATATGTCTTGCTTTCTCTTTACCGATTCAATTTTACGCATGGAGATGTTAAGGGTAATTTTCCGGGGTAAATTTTCACCAGGATTGAATTGTCCAGAGTATATTTCCGTGGATATTCTGGCGTTATTTAAAAAACGATCAGAAATTAAATAAAGAAAAACAAGTTTTTTTCAAATGAAAGTAAGGAGCAACATTAAAACTTAAAACGAACAGAAACTATTATATATATGAGGGGTGTTGCCCCCTCCTCAACACCTCACTCTTTACGCTAAACTTTAAATAAAAAAGGCAAATACGGGAATTTAACTCTTGGCGAAAAAAGCTCGTAGCGATTGCCTCTCCTAAGGTCGTACCCAGGAGGTAGGAGGGTTACAGGGTTTGACCCCCCCCCCTGAAATTTTTTATCGACTCGTAAAACGTAACAAAGATGCATACCGTATAAACAATTCTTTAGGTTTTTTGAAGTTTTCTTTTTTACCCCCCGCCAGAAAAAAAATCCTGGATACGCCTTTCCCCCCTGTAAATTTCTTAGCAGTAACCATGATACCCTCCGCCCTCCATTTCTTACTTTATTTGTTCATGTAGTTATGTGAATGTAATATGTCATGTTAAACTTAAAATGTCTGCAATAACAGGGAGCTATCGCCCCTTTGTTGTTCTCTTTGGGCCTAAATTGTTGTTCTGCGCCACAAAATGGCAAAAGACGCCACTGCTATGGGGTAATCTCTTTTGCCACCCAAGAGAGTATTCGAAATTTTGTAAATACATTCTAAGACCACATTGGATGTACATGGAATATGTAGAAATTTTGAATTCCGCTCGAATGAGCGCTCTTCTGGTATTTTAGGATTATTGTTTCGATACGATCACACCTAGGAGAAAAAAAAGGCAAAACAAAAACACCAAAATAAAGTGCTACATTTAATGGTGGTATTCTCATCAAGATTACTCCTCTTTTTAAAGGTATATTACCATCAACAAGATTACTCCTCTTTTTAAAGGTATATTACCATCAACAAGATTACTCCTCTTTTTAAAGGTATATTACCATCAACAAGATTACTCCTCTTTTTAAGAGCATATAAAAAATTAGGCACATTTTCTTTGGCTCGTAACTTTTGGCGGATAATTTTAAACTTAATAGATTTTACATGTTTAGAGTGACACTTTTAATGTGTGATGGTTACAAAAACTACTTTTTTTAAGGATTTCGGCTACTAAGGAACGAATTGTTCCTTACCTATGAATTATTGCCACTAAGCATTTGATTTTATATCACTGATTAATTTTTGTTCAGTAGATGACTTCATTGTTACTGATTTTAATGTTCCGTGTATTGTATTATGTGATGCTTTAAATTTTTTGAATTTCTTTTTTTTTTCAAAATTACACAATGAAAGTTAAAATTTGTATTTGGACAAATTACCTCATTGGATTTCGGATGCGTTTCAGAAGCTATTATCTTAATGATAATTAGTTTGTTGGCATTATTTCCGCTCAGAGGCAAGATAACAAAAACATTTGATCTGTTCTCATTCAAACCCTTGAAGAGACTAAAGTGTTTGCCCTTCCCTTACTGATTCTGACCACATAAATCATTGAATTCGTTGTTATCAATCATTTTAGGATGTGGACAATAAAATAATTATTAATCACTAATAAAAAATATATAAATAATTATTTATATCAAGTACAAATATTTATAAACAGAAAATTCCCAAATCCTTATCTTTTAAATAGGGATTTAAATATTTTTAAATAACTCTCTTATATAATACCTTCACTTCTACTAGCATTCACTGTCTGTGGCAATGACTAGATAACAGTGATAGTGACTTAATCTAACAGACTAGTTCCACTAGTTTGTGGCAGATCAGGTCGTGTAGTAATATCGGATAAGGGTAATGCAGCTCAGGAGGATTGAAGTGTGATTGCGCCCTGTTTATCATCTCTTGACAACAGCTTGGAAAAAGGTCTTAGGAAGTTATCTCACAAGCGTGGAAATGTTAGATATATACCTAATTAACTTATACCTGAAGTTATTTAGTATATACAAAAAAATATTTACTTATAACTAAAAATATACCTAACTAACTATATAATGCTAACAATAGCTACATATTGTGTTTTTACTTACAGTTCATTACTACGAGCTGTTTGATACTTCATTCAAATCCAGCAAAAACCATCTATTTTCAATCTTCGCTTACTTCTGCTCAGTGCTATCAACCTTCAGGGTTTTCAAGTTTCAAATTGATGGTAACTGGCCGGAAGGTTGATGGTTTTAGATCCCGAAAGAAATTCGAATTCAATTACATTTTTTTCAGGCGTTTTGTCTTGTGAACGGCTTTCTCTACCTGATTGATACCTACATGGCGTACAAATATGGTTATGATGCAAGTTAATTCAAGATAGACAGCTTTTAATCACTTTTTTTTTCTTTTTTGTGTTTCATAATGTTTTAATATAAGTGACAAGAAAAGTATCAACAAGTCAATTTTCAGAGAACTACCTTTGCTAAGAAAAGATTGATGATTCCATAACGGAAGCATGCATAGCTAAGCAGGTCTGCTGTTCGAAATGAGCCAAATTACAAAGTATATGGACCGCCGTATATCTTCATAGAAGTAGTATTTTTAGATTTTCCCATTGATATTTTCTTATTCCATCACGCACAAAGTAAAATTTCTTTTTCTTCTTTATTAGTTTAAGATTAATTTTGATTCAAGATAGCCGTCTGGAATTCGGGTTATTTAAATTGAACACATTCATTTTGCACTCAAGTTCAGCGCCATCTAGTGGATCGATAAATCTTGTGCCCGTTTTTTTCTTCACCATCATCACTACTTATAGAACAGTCCCAATTAATTCTTATGATCAAAGACAAATTTTACGCGCATGAAATGAAAATTCAACATTTCTCTAAAGAAAAAAGGAATTTCTATATCCTTATTCACCACAAAGTGAAATCCTATTCCAAAATATAGGCTTCCTTTAGTTGAGCTTCTCTCCCAAGAGAAATGGTTATTATTTATTATAATTTTCTTTACGTAACAAAAATTGGTATTAAACTTCTTCCCAAGGGACGCTGCACACTACTCCCACCCCCTTCTAAATGAGAGCTGCTAATATAAGAAGTTTGGAATGTATACCTCAAATCATAATATCAAATGCCTAATCCAATCGACTTGTAGTTCCTAAGGAATGTCCTTAGGAACTCGTTTCGAGTTCCTAAGGACAAGCTGAAACTAATATTTTACACTTTCATACGCCCCTTAGTTGAATATGCTTGTCCGGTTTGGCACTTTGCCCTTATCCAGGATGAAACTGATAAAATAAAACGAGTTCAGAAGACGATCACTGCAAATCATATATGGCGGTTCCCCTCTACCTTACTCCTTTTACCTAAAGAAATTCAAACTTGAATCCGTATCTTCCCACTAAAGCGGATTATGCCAAAGATTTGTTTACCTCTCCTCCTCACATTTCCTAGCCTAATACGTCCTTCCCTCACATTAGGTACCTGTGCGATCCCTTCCCCCCAGGGAAGGGGCTCAAAAAGCCTCGAAACTGACCCCCGTACCCTATAACGTCATGCGCTCCAGTAAAAGCTTCGTGCAATATTACGATGATCTCTGGTGTTTTTATTGTTTAGTTTATTTTATCCTGACGAAGTTTTATCAGATAATTTTATTCTCAAACTCAAATGTTTTATCCTTTAGTGTATTTAGTCTGACAAATTTTTATCAGACAACTTTATTTTGCTAATTATGACCAAGATACATCATATTTGGGCTTTGCCCACGAGAGCTATGTCTTGTTTTTGAATTAAATGAACTTGAATTTGTAGCATTTACCTCATCTAAGTACAGGGTGATTTAGCGTATAAATCCGTTAATCTATAAAATACACGACACTTCGAGGGATGAATCAAACCTGCATATAGTTTTAAGTCTAATAAATGTGAAAGTCTAGGTAAACCTCCTTAATCCTAGGTACGAAGCAAGTCATTTGCATTTAAATCCCTTAATCTGAAAAATGGGAGGGGCTTTGAGAGACAAATGAAAGAAGCAGATTGATTCCCAGCAATAAAGAGTAGTCTAAGGAGTATGAAAAACTCCTAAGATTTAGGTACAAATCAAGTCGTTTAAAGTTCAAATATCTTAGTCTGATAATATGTGGCACTTCAAAAATAAATAAGACCAGGAGGTAGATCTAGGTCTAAGGAGTAAAGTCTAAGGATTATGAAATACTCCTAAAATTTAGGTATGAATCCAGTAGTTAAAAGATCAAAAATATTTTTCTGAGAGTGTGGCACATGTGTAATAAGTAAGACCAGGAGGTAGATCTAAGTCTAAGGAGTAAAGTCTAAGGAGAATGAAAAACGTCCCTAAGATTTAGGTATGAATCCAGTCGTTTAAAGTTCAAATATCTTAGTCTGAGAAATATGAGCCACTTGAGAAATAAATAAGACCAGGAGGTACATTTAAGTCTAAGGAGTATGAAAAACTCCAAAAGTTTAGGTATGAATCAAGTCGTTTAAAGTTCAAAAATCTTAATCTGACAAATATGTGGCACTTGAGAAATAAAAAAGACCAGGAGGTAGATTTAAGTCTAAGGAATACAGTCTAAGGAGTATGAAAACTCCTAAGATTTAGGTATGAATCCAGTCGTGTAAAGTTAAAATATATTAGTCTGAGAAATATTAGCAACTTGAGAAAGAAATAAGACCAGGAAGTAGATCTAAGTCCAAAGAGTAGTCTAAGGAGTATGAAAAATTCCTAAGATTTAGGTATGAATCACGTCTTGTTAAAATAAATCAATTTAATGTATATATAATTCGAATGAGTAAATTATAAGGAGTATGAAAAAACCCTAAGATTTATGGATGAATACTGTCGTGTAAGTTTAAAAAATATTATTCTGTTAAAAATTATGCACTTGAGAAAAACAAAATACCACGAGGTAGATATAAGTCTAAAGAGTAAAGTATAAGGAGTATGAAAAACTCCTAATATTCAGGTATGAATCCAGTAGTTTAAATTTAAAATATATAAGTCTGATAAAATGTGTCATGTGAAAAATAAATAAGACCAGCAGGTATATCTAAGTCTAATGAGTAAAGACTAATGAATATAAAAAACTCCAAAGATTTAGGTATTAATCCAGTAATGATAATTTAAAAAATATTAGTCTGAGAAATATGTTGCATTTTAAAAAAAAATAATAACACGAGGTAGATCTAAGTCTAAAGAGTAGTCTAAGGAGTATGAAAAACTCCTAAGATTCAGGTATAAATCAAGTCGTTTAAAGTTCAAAAATCTTAATCTTATAATATGTGGCACTTGAAAAACAAATAAGAACAGAAGTTATATATAATTATAAGAGGTAAATTCAAAGGGTAACGAAATACTACCAAGATTTAGGTAGTAATCAAGTAATGAAAGTTTCAAATATATTGTTAGGAGAATATGTTCTAATTGAAAAATAAAAAAGTCTCGGCGGTAGATTAAAGTATAAAGAGTAAAGTCTAAGGAGTATGAAAAAGTCCTAAGATTTAGGTACAAATCAAGTCGTTTAAAGTTCAAATATATTAGTGTTAGAAAAATTATGCCCATGAGAAATAAATAAGACCAGGAGGTAGATATAAGTAGAAGGAGTAAAGTCTAAGGTCAATGAAAAACTCCTAAGATTTAGGTATGAATCAAGTCGTTTAACGTTCAAATATCTTAATCTTAGAAATATGAGGCAAGTAAAACATACACAAAAATAGAATGTATATCTAAGTCTAAGTAGTACATTCAAATGAGTCTGAAAAATTCCGAGAATTTTGGTAGGAATCAAGTTATGTAAATTTAAACTATCTTATTCTTAGAAATATGTGCGACTTGGTAAATAAATAATAACAGGAGGCAAATCTAAGTCTAAGGAATATGTAAAATTCTTTGGATTTAGGTATGAATCGAATCGTTTAAAGTTCAAATATCTTAGTCTTAGAAGTATGTGGCACTTGAGAAATAATTAAAACCAGGAGGTAGATCTAAGTCTAAGGATTACAGTCTAAGGATAATGAAAACTCCGAAATTTTTAGGAAGAATCAAGTTGAGTAACTTTCAACAATAGTTTTCGTTGAAATATATTGCAATTGAGTAATTAAAGAGAACCCGAAGTAGTTAAAATTCTACATAGTAAATTATAAGGTTTTTTAAAAACTACTAAGATTTAGGTACAAATCACGTCGTTTAAAGTTCAAATATCTTAGTCTGGAAATATTTTGAACGTGAGAAAAAAATAATACCAGGAGGTATATCTAAGTCTAAAGAATAAAGACTAATGAATATAAAATACTCCAAAGATTTATGTAGGAATACAGTAGTGTTAAGTTAAAATATATTTTTCTGAGATATATTTTGCACTTGAAAAATAAATAATACCAGGAGGTATATCTAAGTCTAAGGAGTATTAAAAACTCCAAATATTTAGGTATGAATCCAGTAGTGTAAATTTAAAAAAAATTATTCTTAGAAAATTTTGCACATGAAAAAAAAAAAATAACACGAGGTATATCTAATTCTAAAGAGTAAAGTCTAAGGAGTATGAAAAACTCCTAAGATTTAGGTATGAATCCAGTCGTTTAACGTTAAAATATCTTAATAATAGAAATATGATGGACTTTCGAAATAATAAAGAACATGATGTATATCTAATTAAAAGGAATACAGTATAATGAGAATTAAAAAATCCTAAAATTTTTGGATGAATCAAGTCATTTAAATTTCAAATATCTTAATCTGAGAAATATGAGCCATTTAAGAAATAAATAAGACCATGAGGTAGATCTAAGTCTAAGGAGTACAGTCTAAGGAGTATGAAAAACTCCTAAGATTTAGGTATGAATCCAGTCGTGTTAATTTTAAATATCTTAGTCTGTGTAATAAGAGGCACATGATAAATAAAAGAGAACATGATTTAGATCTAAGTCTAAGGAGTATGAAAAACTCCTAAGATTTATGTATGAATCAAGTCGTTTAACGTTAAAATATATTAATATTAGAAAAATTTGGCACTTTCAAAATAAAAAAAAACAGGAGGTAGATTTAATTATAATGAGTAAATTATAATGAGTATGAAAAATACCTAAGATTTAGGTATGAATCCAGTCGTGTTAAGTTACAATATATTATTATGAGAAAAATTAGGCACTTGGGAAAAAAATAAGACCAGGAGGTAGATATAAGTCTAAATAGTAAATTGTAAGGAGTATGAAAAACCCCTAAGATTTAGGTATGAATCAAGTCGTGTAAAGTTAAAATATATTAGTCTGAGAATATTTTGCACTTGAGAAATAAATAATACCCGGAGGTAGATCTAAGTCTAAGGAGTAAGGTCTGAGGAGTATGAAAGACTCCAAATATTTAGGTATGAATCCAGTCGTGTTAAGTTAAAAAATATTATTCTGAGAAATATATGGCACTTGAGAAATAAATAAGACCAGGAGGTAAATCTAAGTCTAAAGAGTAAAGTCCAAGGAGTATGAAAAACTCCTAAGATTTAGGTATGAATCAACTCGTTTAAAGTTTAATTATATTAATCTTAGAAATATGTGGCACATGAGAAATAAATAAGAACAGGAGGTAGATCTAAGTCTACGGAATACAGTCTAAGGAGTATGAAGAACTCCTAAAATTTAGGTAGTAATCAAGTCATGTTAATTTAAAAAATATTATTCTGAGAATATTTGGAATTCGAGAAATAAATAAGACCAGGAGGTAGATCTAAGTCTAAGGAGAATGAAAAACTCCTAAGATTTAGGTATTAATCAAGTCGTGTTAAGTTCAAAAATCATATTCTGAGAAATATGTTGCACTTGTGAAATCAGAAAGACTAGGATGTATATCAAATTGTCCGATGTAAAGTTAAATGGTACCGAAAAACTCCAAGATTTTTGTGAGTAATCAGGTCGTGTTAAGTTCAAAAAACATTTTCGTAGAAATATTTGGCAATTGTGAAGTCAGTAATATTAGGATGTATATATAATTCTACTGAGTAAAGTCAAATGAGTATGAAGAACTCCGAGGTTTTAGGCATGAATCAAGTCTTGTTAAGTTAAACACTAAGAGTCTTTTAAAAATGATGCACTTGATAAAAAAAAAATAACGCGAGGCACATCTTTTTATAAGGAATATAAAAAACTCCAAAGATTTAGGTATGAACCAAACCGTTTTAAGTTTAATTATATTAATATTACAAGATTTAGGCACTTGAGAAATAAATAAGACCAGGAGGTAGATCAAATTCTAATGATAATGAAAATCCACTAACATTTAGGGATGAATCAAGTCGTGTAACTTTCAAAAATATTAGTATGAGAAATATGTTCCACTTGAGCAAAAATAGATAACCGGAGGCAGATTTAATTCAAAGGAGTAAAGGCTGATGAAAATGAAAGACTCCCAAAATTTAGGTATGAATCCAGTCGTGTAACTTTCAAATATATTAGTCTGTGAAATATGAGGCACATTAAAAACAAAAAAGACCAGGAGGTAGATATAAGTATAAAGAGTAAAATCAAAGGAGTATGAAAAACTCCTAAGATTTAGGTATGAAAACAGTCGTTTAACGTTCAAATATCTTAATCTGAGAAATATGAGGCACTTGAGAAATAAATAAGACCAGGAGGTAGATTTAAGTCTAAGGAAAGTCTAAGGAGTATGAAAAACTCCTAAGATTTAGGTATGAATCCAGTCGTGTTAAGTTCAAAAATATTATTCTGAGAAAATTTGGCACATTTGAAACAAAAAAGACCAGGAGGTAGATTTAATTCTAAAGAGTAAAGTCTAAAGAATATAACAAACTCCTAAGATTTAGGTATGAAACCAGTGGTTTAAAGTTCAATTATCTTAGTCTTACAAGTTTGATGCACTTGAGAAACACATAATACCAGGAGGTATATCTAATTCTAAGGAATACTTTCTATTGAGTATGATAATCTCCAAAGATTTAGGTATGAATCAAGTCGTGTTAAGTTAAAAAATATTATTCTGTTAAAAATGAGGCACTGGTTAAATAAATAATAACAGGAGGTAGATATAATTCTAAAGAGTAAAGTCTAAGGAGTATAAAAAACTCCTAAGATTTAGGGAAGAATCCAGTCGTGTTAATTTAAAAAATATTATTCTGAGTAAAATTTGGCACTGTAGTAAAAAAAAATACCAGGTGGTAGATATAATTATAAAGAGTAAAGTATAACGAGTATGAAAAACTCCTAAGATTTAGGTACAAATCAAGTCGTGTAAATTTCAAAAATATTATTATGTGAAAATTTTGCACTCGAGTAAAAAATAAGACAATGGGGAAGATCTAATTCTAATGAGTATTAAAATCTACAAAAATTTAGGTATGAATAAAGTCATTTAACTTTAAAAAATATTATTCTGATAAAAATCAGGCTCTTGAAAAATTAATAATCACACGAGGTAGATCTAAGTATAAAGAGTTAAGTCTAAGGAGTATGAAAAACTCCTAAGATTTAGGTACAAATCAAGTCGTGTAAATTTAAAAAATATTATTGTGTGAAAAATTAGCCACTTGAGAAAACAAAAAGAATAGGAAGTAGATCTAAGTCTAAAGAGTAAAATCAAATGAGTATGAAAAACTCCAAGGATTTAGGTATGAATCCAGTCGTGTTAATTTCAAATAAATTAATCTTTGAAATATTAGCCACTTTAGAAAAAAATAATAACAGGAGGTAGATTTTATTATAATGAGAATGAAAAAACTCCTAAGATTTAGGTATGAATCAAGCCGTTTAACGTTCAAATATCTTAATCTGAGAAATATGTGGCACTTGAGAAATAAATAAGACCAGGAGGTAGATTTAAGTCTAAGGAGTAAAGTCTAAGGAGTATGAAAAATTCCTAAGATTTAGGTATGAATCCAGTCGTTTTAATTTAAAAAATAATATTGTTAGAAAAATTTGGCACTTGAGAAAAAAAAAAGAACAGGAGGTAGATATAATTATAAATAGTAAATTATAATGAGTATGAAACACTCCTAAGATTTAGGTATGAATCAAGTCGTTTAAATTTAAGTAAATTAAAGGTAGATATAATTAGAATGAGTAAATTATAAGGAGAAAGAAAAAATCCAAATTTTTAAGTATGAATCCAGTCGTTTAAAGTTCAAATATATTAGTCTGAGAAATATGAGGCACTTGAAAAATAAATAATACCAGGAGGTAGATATAATTCTAAAGAGTAAAGTCGAAGGAGTATGAAAAACTCCTAAGATTTAGGTACAAATCAAGTCGTGTTAAGTTCAAATAACAAATTCTTTCAATAATTTGGACTTGGTAAAAAAACAAGACCACGAGGTAGATATAATTAAAATAAGTAAAGTATAAGGAGTATGAAATACTCCTAAGATTTAGGTAGGAATCCAGTCGTTTAAAGTTCAAATATATTAGTATGAGAATATGTGGCACTTGAGAAATAAATAAAACCAGGAAGTAGATCTAAGTCTAAGGGGTAAAGTCTAAGGAGTATGAAAAAATCCTAAGATTTAGGTATGAATCCCGTCGTGTAAATTTAGAAAATATTAATCTGAGAAAAATTAGCCACTTGAGAAATAAATAAGACCAGGAGGCAGATTTATGTCTAAGGAATATGAAAAACTCCTAAGATTTAGGTATGAATCAAGTCGTTTAACGTTCAAATATCTTAATCTGAGAAGTATGTGGCACTTGAGAAATAAATAAAACCAGGAGGTAGATTTAAGTCTACTGAGTAAAGTTTAAGGAGTATGAAAAACTCCTAAAATTTAGGTATGAATCCAGTTATGTAAATTTCAAAAACATTATTCGGATTAAAATGATTCCCTTGAGAAATAAAAAAGAACCCGCGGTAGTTATAATTCTAAATAGTAAATTGTAAGGAGTATGAAAAACTCCTAAGATTTAGGTATGAATCAAGTCGTTTAAAATTCAGTCATTTAAAGGTAGATATAATTAGAATGAGTAAAGTCTAAGGAGAATGAAAAACTCCTAAGATTTAGGTATGAATACGGTCGTGTTAATTTAAAAAATATTATTATGAGAAAAAAGATCTACATGAAAAAAAAAAAAGAACACGAGGTAGATATAAATCTAAATAGTAAATTCTAATGAGTATGAAAAACTCCTAGGATTTAGGTATGAATCAAGTCTTTTAAAGTTCAAATATCTTAATCTTAGAAATATGTGGCATTTGAGAAATAAATAAGACCAGGGGGTAGATTTAAGTCTAAGGATTACAGTCTAAGGAGTATGAAAAACTCCTAAGATTTAGGTATGAATCCAGTCGTTTAAAGTTCAAATATATTAGTCTGAGAAATATGAGGAACTTGAGAAATAAATAAGACCAGGAGTTAGATCTAAGTCCAAAGAGTAAAGTCTAAGGAGTATGAAACATTCCTAATATTAAGGTATGAATCATGTCGTGTTAAATTAAATCATTTTAATGTATATAAAATTCGAAGAATTAAATTCTAAGGGGAATGAAAAAATTTTAAGATTTAGGTACAAATCAAGTCGTTTAAAGTTCAAATATCTTAGTCTGAGAAATATTAGGCACTTGAAAAATAAATAAGACCAGGAGGTAGATCTAAGTCTAAAGAGTAAAGTCTAAGGAGTATGAAAAACTCCTAAGATTTAGGTACAAATCAAGTCGTTTTAATTTAACAAATATTGTTCGGTTAAAATTTGGAACTTGAGAAATAAATAAGACCAGGCGGTATATCTAAGTCTAAGGAATAAAGTCTAAGGAGTATGACAAACTCCTAAGATTTAGGAATGAATCAAGTCGTGTAAAGTTCAAATATATTAGTATGAGAAATATAAGGAACTTAAGAAATAAATAATAACAGGAGGTAGATTTAAGTCTAAGGAGTAAAGTCTAAGGAGAATGAAAAACTCCTAAAATTTAGGTATGAATCAAGTCTTTAAAAGTTCAAATATCTTAGTCTGAGAATATGAGCCACTTAATAAATAAAAAAAACCCGGAGGTAGATTTAAGTCTAATGAGTACATTTTAAGGAGTATGAAAAACCCCGAAAATTTAGGTATGAATACAGTCATGTTAAGTTAAAAAATCTTTTTCTGTGAAATAATATGCACATTAGAAAAAAAAGAAACCAGGAGGTAGATCTAAGTCTAAGGAGAATGAAAAACTCCTAAGATTTAGGTATGAATGAAGTCGTTTTACTTTCAAAAATATTAGTCTGAGAAAAATTTGGCCCTTTAGAAAAAAAAAAGAACAGGAGGTAGATCTAATTCTAAAGAGTAAAGTCTAACGAGTATGAAAAACTCCTAAGATTTAGGTACAAATCAAGTCGTGTTAAGTTGAAAAATCTTAGTCTGATAAAATGTTGCACATGAGTAAAAAATAAGAACAGGAGGTATATCTAATTATAAGGAGTATGATAGACCCCCAAAATTTAGGTATGAGTCCAGTCGTGTAAAGTTCAAATATCTTAGTCTGAGAAATATGAGGCACTTGAGAAATAAATGAGACCAGGAGGTAGATCTAAGTCTAAAGGGTAAATAAGGAGTATGAAAAACTCCTAAGATTTAGGTATGAATCCAGTCGTTTAAAGTTTAAATATATTAATCTGAGAAATATGTGGCACATGAGAAATAAATAAGACCAGGAGGTAGATTTAAGTCTAAGGAGTAAAGTCTAACGAGTATGAAAAACTCCTAAGATTCAGGTATTAATCAAGTCTTTTTAAGTTAAAAAATAATATTATGATAAAATTTTGAACTCTATTAATAAATAAGAACAGCAGGTATATCTAAGTACAATGAGTATGAAATTCCCCAAAGATGTTTGGCTTAATCAATTAGTGATAGTTTAACATATCTTGTTATGAGAAATATGTGTAACTGAAACAACCAATAAGACTAGTAGGTATATCTAAGTCTAAAGAGTAAAATTAATGGATAATGAAAAACTCCAAGAATTTGGGTAAGAACAAAGTCGTGTTAAGTTCAAATAACATAGTCTTATAAAAATGAGCCACTTGAGAAAAAAATAATACCAGGAGGTAGATCTAAGTCAAAGGAGTATGAAAAACTCCTAGGATTTTTGCATGAATGAAGTCTTGTTAAGTTCAAATATATGAGTCTGTTAAAAATGTTGCCCTTTTGAAAAAAAAAAGAACACGCGGCATATCTTATTAGAATGTGTATGAAAAACTCTAAATATTTAGGTATGAACCCAATCGTGCAACGGTCAAAAATCATAATCTGTGAAGATTGTGCCACATGAGAAATAATTAATACCAGGAGGCATATCTAATTATAAGGAGTATTAAAAACTCCAAAGATTTAGGTATGAATCAAGTCGTTTTAATTTAAAATATCTTAGTCTGAGAAATATGTGGCACTTGAGAAATAAATAAGACCAGGAGGTAGATCTAAGTCAAAAGAGTAAAGTCTATGGAGTATGAAAAACTCCTAAGATTTGGGTAGGAACCCAGTATTGATACTTTACAAACCATGAATAGTAGAATATGATGCAGATTGGACATACATGAGTACCGGAGTTAGATTTAAGTCTAAAGAGTAAAGTCCCAGTAGAATGACAAACCATTAGGAGATATTAAAAAATACCGACTTGTTAAGTTCAGATATAATAGTATTAGAATATGATCAACTTGCGAAAAAATAAAGTACCCGAGGTATATATTATTATAATGAGTACATTATAAGGAGTATGAAAAACTCCTAAAATTCAGGTATGAATCAAGTCGTGTTAATTTAAAAAATATTATTATGATAAAATTTTGAACATTTGTAACAAAAAAGAACCGCCGGTAGATTTATGTCTAATGAGTAAAGTCCAATGAGTATGAAAAAATCCTAAAATTTAGGTATTAATCCAGTCATTTAAAGTTCAAATATCTTGGTCTGAGAAATATGTGGCACTTGAGAAATAAATAAGACCAGGAGGTAGATCTAAGTCTAAGGAGTAAAGTCTAAGGAGTATGAAAAACTCCTAAAATTTAGGGATGAATCCAGTCGTGTAAAGTTCAAAAATATTAGTCTGAGAAAAATGATGCACATGAGAAATAATAAAGAACAGGAGGTAGATCTAAGTCTAAAGAGTAAAGTCTAAGGAGTATGAAAAACTCCTAAGATTTAGGTACAAATCAAGTCGTTTAAAGTTTAAATATCTTATTATGATAATATGTGGCACTTGTGAAATAAATAAGACCACGAATTAGATCTAAGTCTAAGGAGTATGATAGACCCCCAAAATTTAGGTATGAGTCCAGTCGTTTAAAGTTCAAATATCTTAGTCTGAGAAATATGAGGCACTTGAGAAATAAATGAGACCAGGAGGTAGATCTAAGTCTAAAGAGTAAGGTCTAAGGAATATGAAAGACTCCTAAGATTTAGGTATGAATCAAGTCGTGTTACTTTAAAATATAATAATCTGATAAAAATTTTGCACTTTAGAAATAAATAAGAACAGGAGGTATATTTAATTAGAATAAGTTAAGTACAAGGAGTATTAAAAACTCCTAAGATTTAGGTATTAATCAAGTAGTTTAAATTTCAAATATAGTAGTCTGAGAAATATGTGGCACTTGTAAAATAAAAAATACCAGGAGGTAGATATAAGTCTAAGGAGTAAAGTCTAAGGAGAATGAAAAACTCCTAAGATTTAGGTATGAATCCAGTCGTTTAAAGTTAAAAAAAAATAGTCTGAGATTTATGTGGCACTTGAGAAAAAAAAAAAAACACGAGGTAGATCAAAGTCTAAAGAGTAAAGTCTAAGGAGTATGAAAAACTCCTAAGATTTTGGTATGAATCCAGTCGTGTAAAGTTAAAAAATATTAGTCTGTGAAAAATTAGGCACATGAGAAATAAAAAAGACCCCGAGGTATATTTAAGTCTAATGAGTATGAAAAAATCTTAAGATTTAGGTATGAATCAAGTCGTTTAAAGGTAAAATATATTAATCTGAGAAGTATTTGGCACGTGAGAAATAATTAAAAACAGGATGTATATTTAAGTCTAAGGAATACAGTCTAAGGAGTATGAAAACTCCTAAGATTTAAGTATGAATCAGGTCGTGTAAATTTATAAAACATTTTTGTGTGTAATATGAGGGACTTGAAAAAGAAATAAGAACACGAGGTAAATCTAAGTATAAAGAGTAAAGTCCAAGGAGTATGAAAAACCCCTAAGATTTAGGTATGAATCAAGTCGTTTTAAGTTCAGTAAGTTAAATTTAGATCTAATTATAAAATGTAAATTCTAATGAGAATTAAAAACTACTAAGATTTAGGTATGAATAATGTCTTGTTAATTTAAAAAATATTATTGTGTGAAATATTTGGCTCTTTGTAAAAAATAAAGAACCGGAGGTAGATCTAAGTCTAAAGAGTTAAGTCTCATGAGTATGAAAAAATCCTAAGATTTAGGTAAAAATCAAGTCGTTTAAATTTCAAAAATATTATTGTGTGAAAATTTTGCACTTTATAAAAAAAAAAGAACACGAGGTATATCTAAGTATAAGGAGTAAAGTCTAAGGAGTATGAAAAACTCCTAAGATTTAGGTATGAATCCAGTAGTTTAAAGTTCAAATATCTTAGTCTGAGAATTTTTGGAACTTAAGAAATAAGTAAAACCAGGAGGTAGATCTAAGTCTAAGGAGTAAAGTCTAAGGAGTATGAAAAACTCCTAAAATTTAGGTATGAATCCAGTCGTTAAAATTTCAAATATCTTAGTCTGAGAATATGTGGCACTTTAGAAAAAAATAAAAACAGGAGGTAGATTTAAGTCGAAGGAGTAAAGTCCAAGGAAAATGAAAAACTCCTAAAATATAGGTATGAATCCAACCGTGCAAAGGTCAATTATATTAGTATTTGAAATATTTTGCACATTCGAAAAACAAAATAACCGGAGGTAGATTTAAGTCTAAGGAGTAAAGTCTAAGGAGAATGAAAAACTCCGAAGATTTAGGTATGAATCCAGTCGTTTAAAGTTAAAATATCTTATTGTGAGAAAAATTATGCACTTGTGAAATAAAAAAGACCACGAGGTAGATCTAAGTCTAAAGAGTAAAGTCTATGGAGTATGAAAAACTCCTAAAATTTGGGTATGAACCAAGTCGTTTAACGTTCAAATATCTTAGTCTGAGAAATATTTGGCACTTGAGAAACAAATAAGACCAGGAGGTAGATCTAAGTCTAAGGAGTGAAGTCTAAGGAGTATGAAAAACCCTAAGATTTAGGTATGAAGCAAGTCGTTTAACGTTTAAATTCCTCAAACTGAGAATCCGGTGGTAGCGCAAGAGATAAATCAGACCAGCAGATAGATCTTAGCATAAGGAGTGTAGAGAGCTAAGTTTTTCTCCTGAACTATAGGTATGAAGTAAGTTGTTAGCGTTTAAATGCCTTACTCTGAAAAATAGGTGGCATTCAGAGGAATAAATCAGACGAGTAGATACACCTAAGACAGATCCAAATATCCAAGACAAAACAGGCAGGAATATGCCATCAAGATTAATGTTAGCATTAGAGCCACCAATTTACTGGACTAAACTTTGTCATAGGCTCTCAATCTTCAGGTTCTGAGCAAAGTAAAAATAAAATTTGCTTGGGTTAAAATAAAATCAATAGCCCAAAATTCTTACCGAAATTACTAAATTTATTATGTATATGAGATTAAAAAAAGCAGAATATGGTAAAGAAAATGGTCATTAAGACGACGAGGGTGGAAAAATGCCATCAAATTTAACATCAACACCAGAGCCACCTATTTCATACATAAGAATTTCAGCCGTTGCATCTTCTTCCTGTTTCTCAATCCAAAGAAGTAGCATTTCATATGCCTGCTGTTCCGCATCGCTGTATTTTGTTTCTAAATATTCCATCTGAAAGAAACAATAAAAATTAATAGTTGAATAATGAGTTGAATTTGGCTTCCTTACAAGTATTTTACTTACTTCGTTCTTAGGTCTTCCCACGCCGGTTGGTCTATAAGGCGACGAAAGTGTCTATGACACCCTCTTCAGCGCATTTGACCAAAGATCTTCAACAGACAACCTCGAAAGCGCAGCATTCTTCTCGGGATAGGACTAAAGAGTTCTTACTTCCCCCTAAAGGCGACCTAGCTCAGTCTCGGGATCATAGTGCGGATAGTCCAAAAAGCAAGACGAAGAGATCTATCTGTTTTTAGAAATCGTATTCAAAGACAGTCAGTAATTGTTTCAATAGAAATCGAATTGGGTCAAAAGCTTTTCGGAGTCGTATCAACGATTTCAAGTTTTTAAGGGGATTGAGCATCGGCACTGTTTCTGTTTTTCAGAAAAACAGAAACGGAAAGAATAGAAGAAGAAAAAAACAGAAACAGAATAAAAAACAGACGAAAAAGAAAAAACAGAACAGAAACAGAAATTGGTCCATCAAAACCAGGGGACTTGTTTCTACTTTCTGTTCTTTTTTTTTTTGTAAAATAGAAAACATCTGTTTTTTTTTCATTTGTCTTCCTCTTTTTTAAGATGTTGCACCCTGTAATCTGTACTGGGCAAGTTACATGCTGTAACTCCCAAGCATGCATAAAGAAACCACCTTGAAACCATCCCAAATCCACTATTCCATCTTATTTTTAATCAACTACATGCGCATACAACCCCGACTGCACAGGCGATTCTAGGACCTGGGCATAGCACAATTTCTTTCTTTCAACCTCAAGATGTTGAAAAATAGAGTGTGAAATAAAAGGAACAAACTCTTCTTTCAAATACAAAAGCACAACAGCATTGAATAAAATGGAAAACAAACGGAAGTTAAAACTTTGAACTTGTCACTTAGAAACAGTTTTGTTTCGAGTGTTCCATCAGTTTAGTGTTGGGCGATATTTAATATGATATTGATATATCGAAATATCAGACGAAATATCGATATCGAAACATATCGATATCGAAACATAAATATCAATATTGAAAACAATATTGGTAATTTTTTTCTCCATTTTCGGCTTCTTCTGACATCTAACGGTGAATGTCCAGCCGAAAAGATTCAACAGAAAAAAATAACCTTCGCTAATAGCCGAGAAGAAGAGGAATAACGCATTCAATCCAATGACTCATAAGTTCTGATACACAGCCTGCTCTCAAAATAAGTTTAGTGAGGGTGGACTCTAAAGTGTGGCTGAGAACCTCCGAAAGGCTTTGTGGGACAAAATACTTTCTAGGTTGTTCAGCCTTGGTCTTTCAGACCCGTCACACCTCGATCAAGGTTTCAAGAAAACGTATATCTCTGCTGAGTCATCAAATCCCTTTCGTACTCAGCTTTATAGATTATGAGCAAGTGTTTGATTCAGCCGGTAGAAAAGCTTTAGCGAAGGTCCTATCCTTGTATTATGTAGAAAATTCAGATTTTTTTACATGGCTAAATTTACTAAGTTGAAGCTTTCCGCTTTGTTAAAAACTAACAACACCCAAAGTTTTATACTAAAAGACTCAGAAGAACAGAAAAAAGTCCCTCCCCCGTTACATTTTATATTATTATTTATTCCAAATCTAGTAAACAAGAAAGCTCCAATTAAAACAAAGAATCAGAGGCAGCGCCATAGCACTGCCTAAGTAAAGAACGATGTTGGCACAATGTATTATTTATTCAGTTATTTTTTTTCTTGGCTTTATACCACGGCACTTCGTATCGAAGGAGTTGTCGTAGAAACTTCGAAAAGGGCTCATTTCGATTGGAAATTGGAGTGGCTTTTAATAGTTTCAAGTGATTGGAGGGCAACTAACCCCCCTTCCACGCCCACCATTTCCCGAAACACATCCAATCAAAATTTTGAGAGAGTAATTTTGTTCAGCGCAGTTGATTTCCAAATACAAAAATATATTTTTGAGGAGGTCGCTCCCCCACAACCCAAAACCACCAACACTTCGTATCTTGTCGTAGAAACTTCGAAAAGGGCTCATTCAATTGGAAATTGGAGTGGCTTGTGCCCTTTTTCATAGTCGAAAGTGATAGGAAGGAAACTAACACCCCTACCACGCCCACCATTTCCCGAATCACATCCAATCAAAACTTTGAGATAGCCATTTTGTTCAGCGCAGTTGATTTCCAAATAGAAAATGTGTTTTTGAGGAGGTTACTCCCCCAAAACCCTCAGGGCAAGGGTTTTAAGTATTGCCCTGGGGGCATATAAGAACGATGTCGGCACAATGTATGACTTATTATTTTTTTTCCTTTAGACCAGGGCACTTCGTATCGAAGAAGTTGTCGTAGAAACTTCGAAAAGGGCCCATTCAAGTAGAAATCGGAGAGGCTTGTGCCAATTTAATAGTCGAAAGTGAATGGAAGGCAACTAACCCCCCTTCCACACCCACCATTTCCCAAAACACATCCAATCAAATTTTGAGAGAGCCATTTTCTTCAGCGTAGTTGAATATAAAGAAATTATGACAGAAATTATGTTTTTTAGGAGGACACTCCCCCACAGCCCTCAGGGCAAGGGTTGTAAGTTATGCCCTGGGGGCATATAAGGTTTTTGATCGAAAGCGTTGTCATAGAAAATTAAAAAAAGGATCATTCGATTGGAAATTCAAAGGGTTAGTGCCCTTTTGAATAGACGAAAGTGATTGGAGGGCAACTAACCCCCCTCTCACGCCAACCTTTTCCCCAAACACATCCAATCAAAATTTTAAGATAGCCATTTTGTTCAACACAATTGAAAGTTCTGGAAATTAGGTCTTTGAGGATGACAACCCCCCCCCCCCCCCACAGCCCTCAGGGCAAGGGTTGTAAGTTATTCCCTGGGGACATATAAGGGTTTTATAGAACGCGTTGTCGTAGAAACTTCAAAAAGGGCTCATTCGATTGGAAATTGATATGGCTCGTGCCCTTTTTAATAGTCGAAAGTGATTGGAAGGCAACTAGCACCCCTTCCACGCTCACCATTTCCCCAAACTCATCAAATCAAAATTTTGAGACAGCCGTTTTGTTCCACGCAGTTTAAAGTTCACGAAATTACACCTTTGAGCAGGACACTCCCCCCACAGTCTTCAGGGAAAGGGTTATAAGTTATGCCCTGGGGGCATATAAGTTATTATTGAAATCTTTGTCGTAGAAACTTGTGGGCAACTAACCCCCCTCTAACGCCCACCTTTTCCCCAAACGCATCCAATCAATATTTTTAGATAGCCATTTTGTTCATCGTAGTTGATTTCCAGATAGAAATTACGTTTTTGAAGAGGCTCATTCGATTGGAAATTAAAGGTTTATTGCCTTTTTTAATAGTCAAAAGTGATTGGAGGTAAACTAACACCCCTCTCACGCCCACCTTTTCCCCAAACACATCCAATCAAAATTTTAATATAGCCATTTTGTTCAACGTAGTTGAAAGTTCTAGAAATTAGGTCTTTGAAGATGAGACCCCCCTCCACATCCCTCAGGGCAAGGGTTGTAAGTTATGCCCTTGGGACATGTAAGGTTTTTATAGAACGCATTGTCGTTCTTTAAAAATTTAAAAAGGGCTCATTCGATTGGAAATTGAAATGGCTAGTGCCCTTTTCAATTGTCGAAAGTGATTGGAAGGCAACTAACACCCCTTCCACGCCCACCATTTCCCCAAAAACATTCAATCAAAGTTTAGAGATAGCCATTTTGTTCAGCGTATTTGAAAGTTCTGGAAATTGATATAGAAAGTTGTTGTAGAAAAAAGGATTCAAGATTTCAAAAAGGGTTCATTTGATTGGAAATTGAAATTGCCCTTTTTAATAGTCCAAAGTACGTGAAGAGTAATTAACCCCCCTCTCACGTCCACCATTTCTCCAAAAACATTCAATCACAGTTTAGAGATAACCATTTTGTTCAACGTAGTGGAAAGTTCTGGAATTTAACTATTTCAGGATGACAACCCCCCAGAGCCCCCAGGGCAAAGGTTGTAAGTTATGCCCTGAGGGCATATAAGGTTTTGATAAACAGAATTGTCGTAAAAACTTCAAAAGGGGCTCATTTAATTGGAAATTGAGAGGGCTAGTGCCCTTTTTAATAGTTGAAAGTGATTGGAGGGTAACTAAACCCCCTCTCATGCCCAAACCCATGCCCTCACGTCCCCCAAACACATCTAATCAAAATTTTCAGATAGCTATTTTGTTCAACGTTGCAGAAAGTTCTGGAAATTAGGTCTTACCCCCCCCCCCCCCAGCCCTCAGGGCAAGGGTTGTAAGTTACGCCCAAGGGGAATAGAAGGTTTTTATTGGAATTGTAGCCGTAGAAGCTTCAAAAGCATTCATAATATTGGAAATTAAAAGGGCTAGAACCTTTTTTAATAGTTAAAAGTTATTGGATAGCGACTAGCTTCCGTGTCACATCCGCCATTTTCCCAGACACATTCAATCAAAATTTTGAGATACCCATTTTGTTTAACGTAGTTGGAAGTTCTGGAAATTAGGTCTTAGAGGATGAAAACCACCCTCACAGCCCTTAACCACCCTCACAGCCCTTAGGGTAAGGGTTGTAATTTATGCCCTGAGGGCATATAAGGTGTTTATAGAAAGCGTTGTCGTAGAAACTCAAAAAGGGCTCATTCGATTGGAAATCGAAAGGCCTAGTGCCCTTTTTAATAATCGAAAGTGATTGGAAGGCTTGACATTTTTATAATGAAGATCGTTGTGGGTATAATGTGCTATTTTTTGTTGTTGTTTAGACCAGGGCACTTCGTATCGAAGGAGTTGTCGTAGGAACTTCGAAAAGGGCTCATTCGATTGAAAATAGAAAGGGCTGATGCCCTTTTTAATAGTCGAAAGTGATTGGAGGGCAACTAATCCCCCTCCCACCCCCACCCTTCCATTTGCCCTTATGTTTAAAAAAAAAATTTTGCCTTAATATTAAATCAAAATGCACTGTGTTAATACTAATTCCCAATAAGGCATCTCAGCAGTATACCAAGAACGACTGAGGGTATTATGTTCAAACTTTCGGGCTACTTCTGCTCTTAAAATTTAACCAAATCAAAATAGCGTAAGTATATCCAAGCTATCAAAGAAAGTAAACAGATTTTATTGCGAATGGTATCAAGCTTTCCACTTCAGGTCAACTAGAGGAGATATAAAACTAAATTAAACACTACTATTTGTGTCCAGATTTTTAAAAGAAAATTGCTCAAAATTTTTCTCCAGCATACAAATAGCAGGCCAAACTATAAATTCTTAAAAAAACGAAAAGATTTAAAGTATTATTTTCATTTTCCCTGAAAAGGCTATGGCAACATAAAACTGAGATGAATTGATTTAAACAACTTTTTCCACAAAATAAGTTTTTCAACGGAAAGTAAAGAAATCCATTAAAACAAAAATTAACAAAACTAAAACCCAATAATACACCAAGCGAGGAACTACCACAAATCAGCATTGATAAATAAATAAAACCCAAAACGGACAAATATCACAATAATTAACCGAGTCAAACTCAAAACGAGCAGAAATTAACATAATTTGGGCTCAAAATCCCTACGCCTTCCCCAGGCCAGAACATAATTTGTGCTTTACTGAAAAAAATACAAATGAACGTGCATTGTCAGTTTAATATACATATACTGATATTTAGTAATCAAAATGTTAATATTGTTTGATTTATTAAAGTTATAAAAGTAAAAACATTAATATTTTGTATATATATATATATATATATATATATATATATATATATATATATATATATATATATATATATATATATATATATATATATATATATATATATATATATATATATATATATATATATATATATATATATATATATATATATATATATATATATATATATATATATATATATATATATATATTTATATATATACTTATATTAAATAAGTTAATTAGTAGTACACAATTAGCTCGCATCTGAATACAAATTCTAATATACTTGCCTAAAAATTTTAACTTGAAATAATATTCTTCATCATAACTCTGTTTAAGATTATTCTTTAACATTATTTAAAGAAATAAGAATTAGGTGATGAAATCAGGGGACCAAACCATGTACCACAGTAAACACAGACAGCCAAACAAAAACATAATATTGAATTTTATGACCCGAATATGTACAATATTTTATAGAAAAATAAACTAGTCGACACACTTGCGCTTCTTAGTCTACAGAGACAACGATATTCAATATTATTCCATTGTTGGGAATTAATCCATACTCTTAGAGTTCCTATACGAAGGTAAGATGTTAAGGGCCAAAGATGGTTTTTGACTAAGTGGCCTTAAAAATCAAATATTGAAGTTATCAATATGTCTTACAAATGCTCTAAATTTCGTTTACATTCACTAAAATTAATTTAAATTAAAATCGCTATCTTCCTTTAAATCTAAATGGCTTCATAAAAGTCTAGCAGGTTTTTCTCTTTACTGAGTTTTAGCCTTTCATCTACAAGGTTAAAGAACAAACTTCATCTTATTTGCGAAGGACCTATTTTGGGGGGCTCTCCCATAGGAAGGAATTTAAATTTAAGTTTCTGAAGATCGATGTTAAGTTTCTGATAATTTATTACACAGCTTATGGGAGCTGACCCCCTGGCCCTCCACGGACCAACCCACCCTTCCTCCCAAAAATTATTAACGATATTTTATTCCAAAACTTAGCTGACCCCTGGCCCTTCATGCCCCCCCTGAAAAAATATTAACGATATTTTATTCCAAACATATGGGAGCTGACCCCTGGTCCTCCATGCCCCCCCCCCCTAGAAAATAATAAATTCAGAGCTAGGTTGGTTTAATGTTAGACTTGAGCTGCTAATTTGTAAACTAGAATCTCAGGCGGTTTTAAAAATTAATGAATTTTCCGCGAATCGATTGTAAATTCAGCACATAGATACAAAATTGGCAGTACCTCATCTGGTTTGAAGTTTAGCCTTGAAGCAATTTTTCTCCATTCCGTAGCAATTCTTGGCGCAAGTAACTTCATATCTTCACTAGTGCACATAGTTACTGCAGCGGGGAGAGTTTCTTCCGCGTTCGACCCTGAAATAGAACATTAATTTAATTCGAGGGTATTCTTATAAAGCTCGGCTTGGGAGGCATGTAGAGTTTTGGGTGATGATTACCCTATCCCCATGGATGCCATTGTGATCCAGCGCCAAGGACCTGAAATTACGTGACCCCTTGTAGAGTTATTTCTAGCGGCAGGTAGAAGACCTTCTATTAAAGATTTAAGCAATAACTTCAAAAAAAAGTACACGGGCAATTTGTCTGCTTAATTTTTCTAATATTGATGTCTGATTTAAATTCTTTAAATTCAGAATCTGGACTTCATAATTTGGCTAAGGAAATCAGATAGGGGAAATACGGACGCACACAAGCAAGGGTGATTTGGGACCCGGTTACCCCCCTCTCCCCGTAAGAAAAAATCCAGATTTCCCTGAACTTCTGAGAATTTCTTATTTAAGTTTTTAAAGATTTTTTTTATTGCCTAACGGGGAACTTTTATTTGACTTTTTATTCCGTTCTTTCTATACCTTTTTATTCCGTACTTTCTATACCGTTATCCAATAAGCCTAAATGTTTTGTCTTGAAAGACAAAGCACAAAAAGAGTTGTTTCGCCATCATTCCCTCGCATCTTATTCGTTATCAACATAGCTAATCATATTTTCGCCCTCCACAGAGTTTAACTTTGTCTTAGCTTTCCCAATGTAATTCCACTAGCATTTGGGATCAATTATTAAGAGGTCTTACTAGCCAGAGCCAGTCAAAACACAAACTATTTAATGGTAAGCTCAAACGCGCTTAAAGTCAGGGCTTCCAGCCTAAGAAAATCGTTCCTTGGCCTTATTAAGTTACTGTTTATTCATAGTAGGAAGATTCTACAAGAGACTTTTTCAGTCCTACTTTTACATCCACGTAGACCATTTCTTTCATAAAGTAAAGGGCACAAATTAGAACTCTTTGACGTATCAGGTTCTTATTTAAAATTCACCCAGCACTATGGTCATATCCAGGGAGGGAGGGGTATCCCTTCTGACCCCCCCCCCTCATTTTGTCCAACTCATACAAAGGTAGAAAAGGCACACGTAAACAAATCTTTGTTCCCAGATCTCTTGTTAGTCACTAATCTATTGCAGTCAATGTGATTTAAGTTTTGCAACCCCACCCCCACCCCACCCCCGTAAAAAGTTTAAATATGGCCCTGACGAAGATTACCCAAATATTTTTCCATACGGTTCAGGAGAACATTTTAATAGCATGTCTAAACTTTCCATTAAGAAAACATAGGGGGAGGTCTTTACGATAAAACACTATATCTCCTTTACAGGCACGTAAGCTGGTATTTATTTCAGGGAGGAACAATATTTTACGGGGCGCCTTGGGCAAATCATAAACAGCATTGCAATTAAGGGGAGTAGACCAGATGGTCATCCCTCCTCTGTGTAAGTGGCCACTTTTTAAAGTGGAAAAGGAATGAAAAAAGGCTTTTAAATTGCAACATTGATTACTTCACCTGTAATTTTTCAAATACAAGTGCAAAATAAAAGAAACAAAAAAATTGAATTTTAAAAACTCAAGAAGAGTAAAAAAATTGACAAAAAGAAAATAAATGCTATAAACATCAAAGTTAGAAGTAATTTTTAAATTGCTTATGAAATGCAAATTAAAATAAAACAGAAAAAAAAAAATCAAAACGGCAAACTGAAAAATTGATAAAAACATTCAAGAAACTTATACAACCCTAAATGAGAATAAGGTGGAGAAAAATTGAATCAAAGATCAAGAGCTGCGACACTGCATTGTTGACTGCATAAAATTACCAAAAGTAATTTAAATTACTATAAAAAAAAATACTAAAAGTGAACAACAGATAAAAGTTAAATATTTGACGCATAAATGATAAATGAAAAAAAAAACTACATTTCGAGATTAATAAACATCGAGGAAAAAATTGTCTTTCTAAACTCTGCTCGGAATATTTTCCTTCCGCAATCTAGATTTCAACTTAAATACAGATATACAAAACATAAATGACTCTAAAACCTAGCTAAATCATCACGAGAACTTATAAATAACGTCCTCTTTTGAAACAAAATTTGGAAGGCATGGATCGGAATTGGGTCGAGATTATGAAACTTTCAATTAATGTCTTCTTATTCATATTCAAACATTGGAAATCATAATAAAAAGAAATTAAACTAGCACCGTACAGTTTTTAATTAATGTCATGGGTTTTCAGCTTGACTTGCTTTACCCCTTTTTGATATACCATCAAATTCAAATACAAAAATGCATCAAAACCGGTTCCTTGGGACGAATAGTCGTTAAACACAAACTGTCACAATTAAGCTAGGTCCTGACTTTTCTCATTCAGAAAAAAAGAAAACAAATAATACATTGTGCCCACAACTTTCTTTTCTTAGGCAGCGCTATTGCGCTCCCTATGGTTCAAACATTGGAAATAATAATAAAAAAAAAAAAGAAACGATCACAGTACAGTTTTCAATTAATGTTATTGGTTTTCAGCTAGACTTACTTTACCTCTTTTTGATACACCATCAAATTTAAATACAAAACTGCACCAAAACCGGTTCCATGGGACGAATAGTCGTTAAACACAAACTGTCACAATTAAGCTAGGTCCTGAATTTTCTTATTAAAAAAAACAAAACAATACATTGTGCCCACATCGTTCTTTGCTTAGGCAGCGCTATTGCGCTCCCTATGGTTCAAACATTGGAAATAATAATACAAAAAAAAAACGACCACAGTACAGTTTTCAATTAATTTTATTGGTTTTCAGCTAGACTTACTTTACCCCTTTTTGATACACCATCAAATTTAAATACAAAACTGCACCAAAACCGGTTCCATGGGACGAATATTCGTTAAACACAAACTGTCACAATTAAGCTAGGTCCTGAATTTTCTTATTAAAAAAAAAAAACAATACATTGTGCCCACATCGTTATTTGCTTAGGCAGCGCTATTGCGCTCCATATGGTTCAAACATTGGAAATAATAATAATAAAAAAACACGACCACAGTACAGTTTTCAATTAATTTTATTGGTTTTCAGCTAGACTTACTTTACCCCTTTTTGATACACCATCAAATTTAAATACAAAACTGCATCAAAACCGGTTCCATGGGACGAATATTCGTTAAACACAAACTGTCACAATTAAGCTAGGTCCTGACTTTTCTTATTAAAAAAAACAATACATTGTGCCCAAATCGTTCTTTGCTTAGGCAGTGCTATTGCGCTCCCTATGATTCAAACATTGGAAATAATAATAATAATAAAAAAAACGAGCACAGTACAGTTTTCAATTAATGTTATTGGTTTTCAGCTAGACTTACTTTACCCCTTTTTGATACAACATCAAATTTAAATGCAAAAATGCATCAAAACTGGTTCCATGGGACGAATATTCGTTAAACACAAACTGTCACAATTAAGCTAGGTCCTGACTTTCCTTATTCGGAAAAAAATACATTGTGCCCACATCGTTCTTTGCTGAGGCAGTGCTATTGCGCTCCCTATGATTCAAACATTGGAAATAATAATAATAATTAAAAAAAACGAGCACAGTACAGTTTTCAATTAATGTTATTGGTTTTCAGCTAGACTTACTTTACCCCTTTTTGATATACCATCAAATTCAAAATACAAAAATGCATCAAAACAGGTTCCATGGGACGAATAGTCGGTAAACACAAACTGTCACAATTAAGCTAGGTCCTGACTTTTCTTATTCGGAAAAAAAAACATTGTGCCCACATCGTTCTTTGCTTAGGCAGTGCTATTGCGCTCCCTATGATTCAAACATTGGAAATAATAATAATAATAAAAAAAACGAGCACAGTACAGTTTTCAATTAATGTTATTGGTTTTCAGCTAGACTTACTTTACCCCTTTTTGATACACCATCAAATTTAAATACAAAAATGCATCAAAACTGGTTCCATGGGACGAATAGTCGTTAAACACAAACTGTCAGAATTAAGCTAGGTCCTGACTTTTCTTATTAAAAAAAACAATACATTGTGCCCACATCGTTCTTTGCTTAGGCAGCGCTATTGCGCTCCCTATTGTTCAAACATTGGAAATAAAAATACTAAAAAAAAACCACCACAGTACAGTTTTCAATTAATGTTATTGGTTTTCAGCTAGACTTACTTTACCCCTTTTTGATACACCATCAAATTTAAATACAAAAATGCACCAAAACCGGTTCCATGGGGCGAATAGTCGTTAAATTACAAACTGTCACAATTAAGCTACGCCCTGACTTTTCTTATTCGAAAAAAAAAAATACATTGCGCCCACATCGTTCTTTGCTGAGGCAGTGCTATTGCGCTCCCTATGATTCAAACATTGGAAATAATAATAATAATAATAATAAAAAAAACGAGCAGAGTACAGTTTTCAATTAATGTTATTGGTTTTCAGCTAGACTTACTTTACCCCTTTTTGATACACCATCAAATTTAAATACTAAAATGCATCAAAACCGGTTCCATGTGACGAATAGACGTTAAATTACAAAATGTCACAATTAAGCTAAGTCCTGAGTTTTCTTATTCGGAATAGTAAAAATCATCACGAGAACTTATAAATAACGTCCTCTTTTGAAACAAAATTTGGAAGGCATGGATCGGAATTTGGTCAATATTATTAAACTTCAAATTAATGTCTTCTTATTCATATTCAAACATTGGAAATAATAATAATAATAATAAAACGAAACTAGCACCGTACAGTTTTCAATTAATGTTATTGGTTTTCAGCTAGACTTACTTTACCCCTTTTTGATACACCATCAAATTTAAATACTAAAGTGCATCAAAACCGGTTCCATGAGACGAATAGTCCTTAAATTACAAAATGTCACAATTAAGCTATGTCCTGAGTTTTCTTATTCAGAATAGTAAAAATCATCACGAGAACTTATAAATAACGTCCTCATTTGAAACAAAATTTGGAAGGCATGGATCGGAATTTGGTCAAGATTATGAAACTTCCAATTAATGTCTTCTTATTCATATTCAAACATTAGAAATAATAATAATAAAAAAAAACGAAACTAGCACCGTACAGTTTTCAATTAGAGGTTATTGGTTTTCAGCTAGACTTACTTTACCCCTTTTTGATACACCATTAAATTTAAAAACTAAAATGCATCAAAACCGGTTCCATGAGACGAATAGTCGTTAAATTCCAAAATGTCACAATTAAGCTAAGTCCTGACTTTTCTTATTCGGAATTGTAAAAATCATCACGAGAACTTATAAATAACGTCCTCTTTTGAAACAAAATTCGGAAGGCATGGATCGGAATTTGGTCGAGATTATGAAACTTCCAATTAATGTCTTCTTATTAATATTCAAAAATTGGAAATAATAAAAATAAAAAAAAAAACGAAACTAGCACCGTACAGTTTTCAATTAATGTTATTGGTTTTCAGCTAGACTTACTTTACCCCTTTTTGATACACCATTAAATTTAAATACTAAAATGTATCAAAACCGGTTCCATGAGACGAATAGTCGTTAAATTACAAAATGTCACAATTAAGCTAAGTCCTGACTTTTCTTATTCGGAATTGTAAAAATCATCACGAGAACTTATAAATAACGTCCTCTTTTGAAACAAAATTCGGAAGGCATGGATCGGAATTTGGTCAATATTATGAAACTTCCAATTAATGTCTTATTATTCATATTAAAACATTGGAAATAATAATAATAAAAAAAAACGAAACTAGCACCGTACAGTTTTCAAGTAATGTTATTGGTTTTCAGCTAGACTTACTTTACCCCTTTTTGATACCCCATTAAACTTAAATACTAAAGTGCATCAAAACCGTTTCCATGGGACGAATAGTCGTTAAATTACAAATTGTCACAATTAAGCTAGGTCCTGACTTTTCTTATTCGGAATAGTAAAAATCATCACGAGAACTTATAAATAACGTCCTCATTTGAAACAAAATTTGGAAGGCATGGATCGGAATTTGGTCGAGATTATGAAACTTCCAATTAATGTCTTCTTATTCATATTCAAACATTGGAAATAATAATAATAAAAAAAAAAAGAAACTAGCACCGTACAGTTTTCAATTAATGTTATTGGTTTTCAGCTAGACTTACTTTACCCCTTTTTGATACACCATCAAATTTAAACACTAAAATGCATCAACACTGGTTCCATGGGACGAATAGTCGTTAAACACAAACTGTCACAATTAAGCTAGGTCCTGACTTTTCTTATTCGAAAAAAAAAAATACATTGCGCCCACATCGTTCTTTGCTGAGGCAGTGCTATTGCGCTCCCTATGATTCAAACATTGGAAATAATAATAATAATAATAATAAAAAACAGGCACAGTACAGTTTTCAATTAATGTTATTGGTTTTCAGCTAGACTTACTTTACCCCTTTTTGATACACCATCAAATTTAAATACAAAAATGCATCAAAACCGGTTCCATGGGACGAATAGTCGTTAAACACAAACTGTCACAATTAAGCTAGGTCCAGACTTTTCTTATTCGGAAAAAAAGAAAACAAATAATACATTGTGCCCACAACGTTCTTTACTTAGGCAGCGCAAAAGCGCTGCCTAAGTAAAGAACGCTGGAAATAATAATAATAAAAAAACAAAACTAGCACAGTACAGTTTTCAATTAATGTTATAGTTTTCAGCTAGACTTGCTTAACCCCTTTTTGATACACCATCAAATTTAAATACAAAAATGCATCAAAACTGGTTCCATGGGACGAATAATCGTTAAATTACAAACTGTCACAATTAAGTTAGGTCCTGACTTATCTTATTGGGAATAGTAAAAAGAAGAAATATTACCTTCATCTTTCATACCCTCTTCTTTCATCTCATCCCCACCATCCTCCACTTCCTCCACATTCTCTTGTTTTATATTTGAAGCTGCCGTCTGAACCTCTTTTTGGCCCTCTTTCGACACTTTTTCAACAAATACTTCCATGTATTCAGGCAAGGAGTTAGAACCCTTCAAATTGCTTTGGAAAATTTGTGGACACCTCAGACGCAACAAACGGAGGCCGCGCCAAATAAAGTTTTCGTTGTTTATCTGCCTGACAAATGAGATATATTCTAAGCTGACACACGTTATGACTTAAGTAAAATAAAAACTGATTTTTTGGCTTAAATTTTATTTTCCATTAAATAAAAAAAGAATCGACGAGGCAGAACATAATTTATTTCGGGCAAAACGAAATCTACTAGAAACATAACCACATACACTTTAGAACTTTAGGGGAAGACAGATGTTTTCTTCGAGTGGACTATTTTTGGAGCATCCCATCCCCCATTTTCCATGCATACCCATCTAATGAAAAAACTTAGGACAAGCAAACGGGGAAATTTTCAATAAGTAACATCAGAAAAAAGGCAGGCATTTCGACCGAGACCTCTGTTCAGCCGTCGTCGATAAAAAAAGGTGATTTTCAGGTTTCCTCTGGTTCACGATTTTTTCAATTCTTGTTCAACCTCTGTGGTCTGAGAGATTATTTACATGCACAATCGTCAGGTAGTAAACAGGTTTCTAGTAGAAAATAGGTTCACAAAATTTACCTCTGTCAGACACCTAACCAGCCATATTGTAATAAAATCCCGAAATAACTGAAAATTACCAGTTTGCGATTCCCTCTCCCGCTGTTTTCGGTGACAGACAAAAGATATCCCAAATGTGGCAGTATTCACCACACATAGCCACACAACAGTTGTAATTATCACCTAAAGTACGTGCAACCGACATGGGATACTGATTGATTATATTTTTGCCGTTAATATGTTTGGAATGAGGCTAATATGCTTTTTGTGTAATATGTTCGGTATGTTTGTTTAAACAGTTAAAGGCTGTATGATGTAATCTGTAAGATTAAGAACCTAAATATTACCTCCGCCAAAATTACTTCATTACCCAAAATTAATACAATCATTTGACGATGCATATCTCCACATACACTACAAAAATAGAGGGCGGCAAAAGTAGAGGGTGGAGGTAAATAAGTATAAGATATGAAGGGTGTGTATGTAATCTTACATTTTAATCTCAACATATTTCCGTAATAAGAGTGTTGTTATCCCCTCAGTACCCAGATTGTATTCATTCCTTAGGCTTAATTCATTCCTAAAACTCAAGGGAGGTAATCCCCCCCCCAAACTAACCTAAGGAATCTCGCTAAAAAAATAAATAATAAGAACCCTGGCCTTAAAATTACACGTTTGAGACTATTTTTTGAGTCGGGATGTGAAGCTACCCCGCTAGCTTAAAAGACCAGAATTTTAATTATAGTTCCAAGTTCATTTGGATCAAAGTTAAAATTTTATGAATACAGACAAATTCTTTATAGTTTATCTACTTTTTGTATTATTTATAATTATAACAATGTTTTATTAATTATAAAATAGCCAGGGTTAGGTTATGGACAACACCAGGAAATTTCCCAAGGGAGCTTTGTTTTTACCCATATTTAAATGGGAAATTTTACACAAAGAACTAAATGGGAATTCATTCTTCAATTTTTATGCATTTTTTAAAATGTCTTATTTCCAAATGTTACAGTTACAGAAATTCTTCCATGAGATCTTCTTTGTTTCTTTATTTCTTTTTTAAGATGTTTTAGACCTTCCAAATGTGGGTCCCAGTCACCTAAGTCACGTGTTCTCATTTCGATTCTCAGTAGCCTTCATGCCATTTTTCTTCTTTGGTTGAATTCCAAAGTCTACCAATAGTCTATTTGCTCTCTTTCTTCCACTGCTGTCAGTAGGGCAGCTTGAACGAAAGCACAGAAGCAAACACACACAAAAAGTAAATTCTAATTATATTACAATTTTTAAGAGTATTAAGTACAGAATATTATAAATAACAATATGAATACTGAACGGTTTATATGACGTGTTGAAAATGCACACAATGTACTTGAATACACAAATTAGTGCTTTTCAACAATTTGCGAAACTTTGTTCATTTGGTTGAATCTCCGCAATCGTATTACGAATATTTATATTGTGAATGCACTTTTAAAACTCTTGTATTTGTCAACAAACAATCCGAAGAAATACCTAACTGCCCCTCTGCATGATGTAAAAAAAGGCGTTTGTTGTGTAGTTTCAGACGTGCTAATTTGTCCATCAAGGTTTAAGCGGAACTCCTTAAACACTTCTTATCAACTCTTTAATGTTTATATTCTTTTTCATTATTTACTAACTAAATAAAATCAATATTGTTTATCTTCTTCTTTCTTTGTTTGTTTATTTTTGTAGATTATGTGGTTTCTTTAGTTAATTGAGCCACTGCAGACAGGTCATTTGACCTAGTAGTGGCTATGTTAAGGAGTCTATCTATCTGTCCATATAAATACCAATTATTTACTATTCTGCCAGTATTTGTACTTTTTTATTCACACTGGGCTTCGTTTATTTCCGTCACCCAGTATTACCTTTATAGATTCAGGCGGGACAATGTATAGTTTTTTTTTTAAATTCCACCTCCTCTCCTCTCGGTGACGTAATAATCTTTTTCACATAATTTCAAAACTTTAATGTCACCTACACTAATTTAAAAACGTCATTTAATTTTTAAATTGGGTATCCAAACAATATTGATGAAAACAAATTTTTATGTCTTAAATTCTAATGAGATTAAAAAAAAATCGTATCATATCTGTTTTAAAGCTAAACTTTTTGACAATTTCTTATTTTAATTGATGTTTGAGAGGAGGCTATAACGTTAAAACGTGAAATAAAACATTCCACTGATTGTTTTGCTTTTTTCATGACTTTTTGTAGTATTTAATCATAATCTCAAGTCCGTCGAGAGACTACCAAGTTGGAGAAAAGAAAAGGCCTTTCCCCTAGTTATCCCTTAATGTTAGTATCGCGGTGGACTTTGTACTAAGGAGCACGACAAACACTATAGTGGAGCAAAGAATTAAATAAGGAAGTAAAACTCTCTTACACTTAGGTTATGCTGATGATTTGAGCCTCCTAGATGAAAATGTTAGTAAAAAAGAATGAATTTTTGGAGATTTTGAGAGTTCAGGGTACAAGAATAGATTTGGAAACTAATGTTAAGAAGACTAAGACGATAAGACTGGGAATAGGTGAAGGTGAAGAGGAAATTAATGTTAAGAAGACTAAGTCGTTAAGACTGGGAATAAGTGAAGGTGAAGAGGGAATGTGAAGAGATGAGGAGGTAATAAGTGAAAGTGAAGAGGAAATTAATGTTAAGAAGTCTAAGTCGATAAGACTGGGAATAAGTGAAGGTGAAGAGGTAATGTGAAGAGGTGACGAGGTAATAAGTGAAGGTGAAGAGGAAATTAATGTTAAGAAGACTCAGTCGATAAGACTGGGAATAAGTGAAGGTGAAGAGGTGAATAGGTAATAAGTGAAGGTGAAGAGGAAATTAGTGTTAAGAAGACTCAGTCGATAAGACTGGGAATAAGTGAAGGTAAAGAGGTAATTCGAAGAGGTGAAGAGGTAATAAGTGAAGGTGAAGAGGAAATTAATGTTAAGACGACTAAGTCGATAAGACTGGGAATAAGTGAAGGTGAAGAGGTAATGTGAAGAGATGAAGAGGTAATAAGTGAAGGTGAAGAGGATATGAATGTTAAGAAGACTCAATCGATAAGACTGGGAATAAGTAAAGCTGAAGAGGTAATGTGAAGAGGTGAAGAGGTAATAAGTGAAGGTGAAGAGGAAATTAATGTTAAGAAGACTAAGTCGATAAGACTGGGAATAAGTGAAGGTGAAGAGGGAATGTGAAGAGATAAAGAGGTAATAAGTGAAGGTGAAGAGGAAATTAATGTTAAGAAGAATCAGTCGATAAGACTGGGAATAAGTGAAGGTGAAGAGGTACCGTGAAGAGGTAATTAGTGAAGGTGAAGAGGGAATTAATTTAAGAAGACTCAGTCGATAAGACTGGGAATAAGTGAAGGTGAAGAGGTAATGTGAAGAGATGAAGGTGAAGAGGAAATAAGTAAAGGTGAAGAGGAAATTAATGTTAAGAAGACTCAGTCGATAAGACTGGGAATAAGTGAAGGTGAAGAGGTAATGTGAAGAGATGAAGAGGTAATAAGTGAAGGTGAAGAGAAAATTAATGTTAAGAAGACTCAGTCGGTAAGACTGGGAATAAGTGATGGGGAAGAGGTAATGTTGGGAAAGGAGAAAATCGATCAAGTAGATAACTTCAATTACTTAGGTAGTATTATTGATAAAAAATGGTGATTGCAGTAGAAATGTTAAAAGTAGAATAGCCAAGACTCAGGGTGTGTTTTAAGTTGAAAAAAGTTTGGAAGCGCGAACACAAGTCTGCGAGCCAAGATTATAATATTGGACGCTACAGCGATGACAGTGGCCAAGTATGGTTCTGAACTGTGGTTGCTCCGAAAGACGGGAGAGGATTTTTTAGATATTTTCCAGACTATTTGCCAAAGGATTGTTGTGGGTACCCGTCTGATTGACCGTATTTAAGTAAGTAAGCTGTACTAAAAATGTAGTTGAACCCCACTTTCAAGGGCTACAATGAGAGAAAGGTTGAAATGGATAGGACATCTTCTGTGGATGAAGGACAATCGATTGTCAACCGATTGTCCTTGGCGGCCAACCATCTTGGAACACACGAACAGCAGATCGTCCACAAAAGAGGTGGGAGGATATCCCAAGGAAGATTTAGAGGAAATGAAATTACTTCTTAGGAAAATGTAAAGAGGGAGGCTTTGTATACGTTGGAATGGAAGAGTGGCATGCGTAGCTGTGTCGGCCTCTAGCGGCTTGGTGTTGTATTGAGTCCATTGATTGTTAACAAGGGAGGTTTGTTGGCTTATGGCGTAATACCACCTTGGCGTTGAATTCATTTACATTAGTCTGTATATACAAAATGGCTTCGTACATTGAGAGAGGCAGTCTGCCTGTCTTTGGAGTTATCAAGCGACCGTAGATAGGTGATCTATGTCAGCATACGCAACTTGTTCAAACAGAATTTTAACCATTTTAGCTCCCTATTTAGCAGCTCTCAGGCAGAGAATGATATAGAGAAAAAAGTTTGAACAAGTATCAGGAGAGGATGTGTATCAACCGGCCTTCGAAAATTGTAAAATTCGTCTTTAACTCAATCAGCAATCAGTATTACAACTATTTAGGCTAAATGTAAATTGTTTACAGCATTTCCTGCTCCTTCGGAAGGCAACCGCTAATTTCAATATAGCATTAACCCTCCTAACCCTTTTTCTTGTTTTATTTTTTGACCTATCTTCCATCTGCAATGTTTTTAATCACTAACAATCAAAATGACAAGATGCACAAACTACTAATGCACAACTCTATTCTCTTTTTAGGTCTGTACACAAACACTTATTTCAATGTAGGAGTGGAGGATAAATCACGCAAATCAAAAGACAATATAGGTTATGCGGTGCGTGCCTGGTTCCACAATAATCCGATGGAAAAAGTGAACCTTAAATAATATGTTCTTTGAATATACCAGCCCTTTAATGCCTTTAAAAATAGTCCTTTAATGCCCACAAACATCACCCAAGAAAATATAGGACCCATAAAAATAGAGAGAAAAAAAAACATTCAAGTTCTCAACCCGTTATTTTAACTAAGCCGTGACGAAGAAAAATCACCTAAGGACAAAAAAGTGGTACAAAAAGGATTTGAGCTCATTTTTTAGTTATTTTACTTCATAATTGTATAAACAATATTTTTTTAGAAATCATAGAAGTACCTTCCATAATGCATATCCTTTGGGCCTAATTTACTGGTATAAAGCGAAGAGCATGCGCTGCTGTGTTGGCCTCAGACGGCACGATAACACAATGAATTGTCATTAGATGAATATCAAATTCAACAACAAAGGGTAAATTTTTCGTTGATCAAACTGTTGACATATAGACAAAGTATGCATAATGCTGAATGACCTTTTTTATGCTGTGGTCAAATATAATAATAATCATTTTTGCCAGAAATGAGATTAACCCCCCGCCCCTATATATGCAAGTCCAAGGCCTATACTTGAACATTAGGGGGCGGGGGTCAATTTTATTTCTTATGTAAATGAGAGGTAAGTTTAAACTTTCCCCCACCCCCTAATGTGCAAATATATACCCTGAATTGGTATAGGCCTATATAGGAATGGGAGGTAAAATTCATTCCAACAAAAATTATTATTATATTTGGAAAGAGCATAAAAAAGGCATCGAGTGGTATGTTTACTTTATTCGTATGTAAATAATATGAATAACGAAAAATTTACCCTACAAAGAACCAATGTACTTACTTCTTCGGGTTAGTTACTGGTAAATCTAATTCCTTAATAGCTTCCGAGAAGAAATTTTCCACCTGAGGTAAAGAATCCTCCATATTAGACGGTTCATCCAAAGAAGCATTCCAGATACTGTTCAGATGGTCACTATTTAAAAGGAACTTAAGATTAGAAGAATCAACACAACTTGAGCATACACACAGACGAGCTTTCATAACTAAGTTGTCTCATTCATTTTTCTATCAAGATGATTACAAGATAAATTTGAGTTAATAGGAGTGAATTACTCCTAATGACACACGACCGGATACAAGCAAAACAAAAAGGCAGCATTGACATTTCAATCTTTCTTGGAAAGTGTTAATACTTTTAAAGCAAGGCAACGCTGTTTCCCGTTCCCATAAATAAAGAAAGAAATATATTCAGATGTGAGTGAAAATATTCAGCAAGAGTGAGTAAAATAAAAAACTGAAAAAATTCATTTTTTCAGATAGACTCGTCTATTGTCAATGCATGAACACACACGCAAACAAAAAGAAAATGGCGAATACTTCAAAACAGCGGAATGGAAAATTATAAATAATTATGAATCCAGAATTGGCTATGAAAGAGAAACAATAATTAGCCAAATGAAACAAAAAGCTAAATAGTCTTCAAAAAGCTAAATAACGGGTTTAAAAGCGATTCTAACGTCCAATAAAATAAAATAAGGCACAACGAGTTAAAGTAAATCAGCAAACTTTTCCGCAAATATAAACATTCTTTAATCCAGGGATCATTGTCAGTTTTAATTAGAAAATAAATAAATAAAACAAAAAAAAAAGCAAAATGTTAACTAGTCCTTTCCAAATTCAAGAAGATAATTATCATTATTTTGGGGTTCGGTATTTAGTTCTTTAGATTCTAACACATTCTAAATATGTCACTAGCAAAGTGGAATAAATCCAATATATTAAAAATCATATAAAATAGCAATCCATCATTTTTGCATCGAAACCATTTCAAGATAAACTGGAGTTAACTACTTTTATTGGCACGCAACCGGATACAACTAACACGAAAGCAAACATAAAGGAAGCAATTGCCATGCAACTTTCACGAGAAACAGCTGAATATTTTTTTTTTAGGCAGTGCAACACTGCTTTGAAATTGACAAAATAAAAGAGAATAAGATATTGAGAAATCGGGGGGAAACCATAGGGTAAAAAATAAGAAAACTTAGTGTATAGAACTTAATGCATAATGCCAAATTGGCAATTATGTACTCCTGAATTTTCCTTATATTTCGTCAATTTTTTCTCTTTTTCGAATATTTTCTCAGCTATTAAATACATTTCCCTTGTTTATTCTGTATGTTTAGTTTTACTACCCATCACAGCGAAGCAAGTCACAAGACAGAATAGAAAAAAGGAAGAGAACGAAAAACACAATAAAACAAATTATTGATACATTAATGATACAAATGATAAATACTGAAGGACATTTAGAAAACTACTTTTAAAATTTAAGCGTCTTTAGTACGTCTCATTTCTTTGGCATACAGCATTCAGGGAGCTAGCAAACCCAAATTTGCCCCTTAGTAACACAGTGGTAACCCAGGACGAGTTCGTAAAACAGTGATAGTAGTGCTTTTTTCTTAGTATATTAGGTCTTACTAGGATTAAAGTACTGAAATTTATTTACCTTCCAATATCCGTTTTCCCCTCTCTTACTGCCTGTCTGAGTTTATCCACAGACGATATTTTAGCCTTCTTTGGAGGTGGTACCCCATCTTTTGGCTTTTTCTGATTTGGTTTTTCAAATTTTGGACAACCCACATTTTTCCATTGATTCCAAAGCTCCTCTCTCTATATATAAATAAAATTGCAACAAAATAAAAGCATCAAAAGCTAATATCTAAAAAATAAAACATAAGAAAGAAAATATTTTAATTCAATTTATATAGGGGGATAATATTAGCCTGATTTTTAGAAGTTGCTTGGCCTTTCTTCATAGGATACTGGAGGAAGGGAGGGGGAGTGTCTTTCAACTAGAGATCAGAATCTTTACAACATTTTTTCTGCCTAGAATCCATGTTGGCAATGACTTGGCCGTAACTGATGATGGCCGTTCCTGTCAACACAATGAAAATGTTTCATATGTTGTATAAAACATTGTTCCCATAAGCAGTGATAGCAACGACAATGTAATGAAGTACCATTCTCTACACACATATCAGGAAATGTGGTCTCTAAGAGGAAATTTTGCTAAGGTTTTATTTTCCCTTGATATGGATTCGTGCCCCCCCCCCCAGAAAGCTATGGAATAAAGAGGCCCATTCCTCCATGATTTAGATATACAGGTGCGTCAATTACCGCCGTCTCTCTTCGATTTCTTTACCCTCAGGTTTTGAAAAATACCTTATTTTTGGTATGCTCCTTGAAAAAATCGAAAAAGCACCAAAATTACCCCCCCCCCACCCACAGATTTTGAAAGATACATTTAACTTTCCTTCCACATCCTAATGAGTTCCAAGAACCATATACCCCTACCATCTAAGACATACACATGCATGTTCAAGTTCAAGTTCAATATGGGTTTTAATTCAAAGAAAAAAAATATATAAAAATACACTTAACTCAATTCCTTTTGCATTGATGCACGTTTGGGCCCGTAATAATTGCATACTCTACCTGTCCTATCCATTTTCCACCCCGAACCGCCATCAAATAACAATAAATTTAACACAACTTCTCCTCCGCTCACACCCCTTGAAGTATCAAACTAAAATATAATAAATAATAATAATATCAAAAAAAAAATTATAAGCATAATAATAATAAAATAAATCTAGTAAATAAATATTTAATCTTTTAGATACTTTTTTACATTCTTTTTAAAGGAGCCGAGAGACCTATATGACTTCAGTTCTTGCGGAAGTGCATTCCACTCTCTAGCACACGCAATTCTAGAAGAAAATTCCGACCTAGCTGTCGGTGTCGGGGTTATATAAATGTCTGATGAAGATCGTGTATTTAAACTATGGATTTGTGATGCTAGTGTGAATAAGCCTTTAAAAGGTAATAGGAGTGTTCCTGAAAAATATTTAAAACAAAAAACGGTGCAAGATAGTCTGTAAAGTGATGCCATTGATAGTCTGTTCGGTGCTGGGCCTAAAATTTGAAGTGCTTTGTTGTGAAGTGAGTTTAGTCTCTGTAAATGTGTCTTGAAATTAGATTGCCAAACTGTAGAACAATATTGAATGTGAGGCTTGATAACTGCATTGTAAATCAGGATCAGTATTTTTTTAGGGAAATGGTGACTGAGTTTTCTCAAGATTCCAAGGTTCCTTGAAAGCTTCGTCTTGACACTTGCTATGTCGTGTCAGAACGAGAGGTTTTCGTCGATTAAAATCCCTAGGTATCGAACGTGTCCTTTTTCTGGTCTGTTGATAAGTCCACGAGAGGTTTTAATATCGATCACATTCAGAGCCAGCGAATCTATACGTGAAAAAAATAAAACACTCGATTTGTAAATGTTGATGACTAGACGATTTGCGTCCAATCCACAGGTACGTTTCTTCAAGAATGTCTGGAAGCTTCGTTTTGACAGACTTGATGTTCCATTCTGAACTTGCCATAAATGAATCATCCGCAAATGCCATTAGTTCGTCCTCGGCTTCTACTATAGACCCCGGCGTCGTTTGTGGGTGACATAGTTTGCAGCAAAAAGGGCTACGACTTGCAGGAGTCAGTACTTGCTGAAGATCAATTACGTGAACAAGAAACAATACCGGTCCCAATTTAGAGCCCTGTGGCACCCCGCAGTTAACTACAACATCATTTGTATGATCATTTCCTGTGTACATACGACGATTTTGTAGGTAAGACTTAAACCAATCGGACTTGGCCACGAGCTTCAATATGATCCAGCGTTCTTAGTAGTATTTTGTGGTGCATGCTATCTAACGCTTTCGTTATATCTAGAAGCACAGCTGCAGGAAAAGCACCCGAGTCTAGGATTCTGTTTACGAACAAACCTAGTGAAGTAAGGGCGTCTTCGATTGAGTGGTCAGCCCTAAACCCGAATTGGCGGCTGTTAAAAAAGCCTTTGGCCTCTAAATATTGGTAAAGCTGGTTTTTCATTGGCGTTTTAAAGACTTTCGAGAAAACTGATAAGATTGAGATTGGTCCATAATTTTCTGTGTCTGTATGACTTCCACCTTTGTGAAGAGGTATTATCTTTATGGTACAAGATAGATCATAAATAAAGACGGCAATTTACCAAAAATACGCGTTTAATGGTTAAGAAGAATTGTTTGCTATCTGCTGCAACTTCTTTTACGTAATTAAAGTTATATCTATATATACACGTCCTGCGGATGAAGAATGACAGATTGCCAAATATTGTCCTTTTCGGCCAACCGTCTAGGGCTAAACGAAAAGCAGGTCGTCCGTAGTTGGGGTGGGAGGATGTCGTAAAGAAAGATTTAAGGGAAATGGGAACTTCCTGGGAGGGTGTAAAGAGTAAGATGGAGGAGCGTGCACAGCTGTGTTGGCCTCAGGCGGCTTGGTGCTGCGGTAAGTTGTTAGTAGTAGTAGTAGTATATATACGGCAAAGTTTTTCTCCATAAGATAAGTTCAGAGACTCTTCCCAAAAACAACGGCCTAGATAAGCACATTTTTTCCATAAGTAGCCTACATTCATGAATAGAACAAAGTAGTGCTCAATGACACAAAATCTAGAAAATATAAGTATATGATGCATAATAGGTCAGGGAAAAGGATAACCTACCTTTAAAATGTGTTTCACTGTTAATAGAAATTGTTTGCCATCTGTTGACGTTTCTTCTACAAGCTTATAGACTTTTTCAACAGAATCTTTAACAAACCCCAACTGATCTTCTTTCAAAACATGGGCCGACCTAGAACAAAACATAAGCAGACTATACCCTATTTGCAGTCTTCATATTCCAAATATATTTACGGTCCATATAGTATGATTTTACGCATTCGTTTTTGGTGCGGGGGGGGGGGCTTAACCAGTCGGTATACCAAAAACGGGTTAAAAATATAAAGCGATAGAAATAATCGTTATAATTTTGGAATTTTCTTCGGAACAACTGTACCCAGCCCCCTCACATTGAATATATGCTCTATCAACAGGGTTTTAAAACTACAAAACCTATGTGAAAAATCCAGAAGTGTGGAGAATATATCTAAAATTCTGTAATTACTCGTAAGATGTGTATTTTAATATGAATCTCTGGAGCTGGTGGGTGGAGGAGATAAGCTAGAATCCTCCTTAACCCCCGATTTCTACGCTAAAGTGTTAGTGCCAGGCTGAAATCATTTATGAGCGCAACAAACGTAGTTAATGAGTAATTGTAAGTGTTTTTTTTATTACTGATAACCTTTTAAAACACATTACAGTTTAAAGCAAATGCTCTTTCATTCTTGAGGCATTGTGAAGAATATTCTTTATCTCTTTCTAATTTCTCTGTACTTAAGCAGTTATTCTTAAAACATAGGGGAAAAAAAAAATTAGCGTAACGATCGAGGGGTTAAAGAGGTGGCAGCCGACCTCATATACGGAATAATTTATGTTCGTTCTAATTTTGACTATTACTCTTTATTTTCGTTTGAAAAAACCTATTTTGTATTTAATTTCTGTTTGCTTTTAATACCATAGCCCAGGATTATAGTCAATACATGGAGGAGCACCACCCCTCAAATTCAGCTCTTTAAATCAAGGTTTAGCTTTTTCAAATGCTTAGAGCAAAAAAACTCGTTTAAAGCATTTGCTTTTCGAAAAAAATTATAATTATTCAAAACTAAACTACTGCATCCGCAATAAGTGAGGAACTTTCACCCCCGAGTCTCATATTGCCCGTTATATTTTATCATCATTCATTTATATAAATATATATTTTCCTGATGAAGGGAGACCAGAGGTTATACACGCAGCCATCTGAACTTTCATTCAAATTGGCTGATCCACCTGTCATAGAAAGTTTGAAAACATGGACATGAAGCACTTTCTTGGAGCTTACATAACTCCTCCCCATTAGAAGATTCACTGACCAATGCCATAATACATAATGTGCAACTATGCAATACTTTATAAACGTTAGTTTTATCGGATAAACGATAATAGCGGTTTGTTTTTGTAGACTGCATGCATGTTTAAGAACGAGTAGTATACTGCATTCCAGTACGAGCTCTGAGATAGGGAGGCTATATGAACAACCTTTCACTAGTTTTCAGAATTTTTTGGCCCTGTTCTGGCCAAAATTATAGAATGTGACACTTTCCTGTGGTGTGATATCTTTTGCTTCTTAAAATGGGAACTAAATCTTTAAATTTTCTTTTGAATATGCCCTCATTTTATAAAGTACGACTATGGGCTATGGATGGTTACTTGTGCGGTCATCTTTCTCCGGGAAATAAGAAATTTTGTGTTTTGTAGATAGTAGCTTTAGGATACTCATAGATGTGGAATTTCACAGAACAATTTCCATCCATTTAACACCCTATTTTTGGGATACTTAGTTCCTGTTTTTTAAGTCGTTCCAGAAGCACACCTTTGGGAAGTTCTTGGAAATCCGGGCCGAGGGGATAATCCTTAAATACAAAGAGATCTACAAGTAAACTACCACAGTATATAATTTTATCAAGCCTCAAATGAATCAACTGAGTTAAAAGAAGGGTTAAAATAATCGCCTATATTAACCGTTGATTTTGTATGGAATGTGCATCTTTAGGAACAAATGCGCCATTGTGCGGTATTACCTGAAAAAGGAAAGCACTTCTAGGCACAATAGCTTTTTGATGATTTAAAAGCGATGGGCTATCTCACCATTTTCATTCGATACCTTCTCGGCCCTCTTTGGACCAGAAACTATAAAAAACTAATTCTTTTGATGATATTGTACGATCAAAACTCCTTTTTTTAAGTTTCGGTTACTATTAGCAGAAGGCTTACTTTACTTATAGCTCGTGACCACGAACTGTTTGGTTAGAATTTTAAGGAGAATAAAAACATATTTTTGAACATGAATTCTTTTTTTTTGTAACTACTTTATTTTACAAGAAATAATGAAATCATTGTTTTTCTCAAAACTTCATCTATGAAATCTATGGAGACATGTGCTAAAAAATCCTCCCCGGCGGGGAATCGAACCCCGGTCTCCCGCGTGACAGGCGGGGATACTCACCACTATACTACCGAGGACACACTAATTGTTCTAGACGATCTAATTTGATTAAAGAAAAAAATTCGAAATTGATGCGTAATAGGTTATGAATATATCAGCAGATATGGTAACGCAGAACGCAACAAACGCCGTGGTGGCCTTAGAAACCAGATGGGCCAGTCTGTATACACGAAATTATATAGCCATGTGATAAATTTCATGCAGTAATACCTTCTAGCCCCTATCTTAAACCAGTAATCTTCTCGGTTTGTAATTTGTCTCCGTGTTTGATTGAGAGCGTAAGCAAAATATTGTTAGAAATGGTTTCCAAAGCATGTAAAAAAGGAAGAAAACATGATAATCTGATTAGTAGAAATATACTGGATATTATAAGAAAGGATTTTATTGCTCGGGATTTACTTTTAGTTTTCAGATATTCTTGAACTAAATATGGGACTATCAAGGGGGGGGGAGGGGCATTTGAGGGTGAATTAACCATTATGTATTTTGAAAGAGTAAACAAAAAGGAATTGAGTAGAATATTCACCTTGTCTCAATGTCATTTACGGAATTTGGTATATGTTGACCGGGGGCCTAGATTCGCAAGAGTGGGCTATGTGTACCATGTAACAACGCCAGGGGCGAATTTCTAGTGATTTTATTGGGAGGGGCAAGAGAGGTCCATATCTGGATACTCAAGGGGCATGGAATATATAATAATTTTTTCTCCGCATTATTGGGGGAAGGGGGCAACTGCCCCCTTGTCCCACCCTTAAACGACGTCCATTAACAACACTCTTGGGTTTTGAACCTCTGATTATGTGTACTTTCTTACAGTGTGTTCTTTCGGCCCTCTTGTTATTTTTCCCATAGAAGTAGGGATAAGAATTAAAAACATAAAAAGTGCAGCACTTGTCCACTAAACATTCTGATTTAAATAGTTAAGACCTATCCCAATAGTCTTTCAAAACATTTATCCTTAGTTTTCAATGAAAACTTCCAACTGTTAAGTTCCCAAATTGTTAGAAATTGGGGTTCGTTGCTTGCGTGTCTAGAAAAGTAACAAACAAGATTTTGACGGTAACCATCCTTTTACACTTACTCCAAATTTTCTTCAAATTATATTTTCTCCCAAATCTTTTAAGCTCCGCGGTGGAAAGTAAATATACTTCCAAGTGTTGACACTAGGCAATTTGGAAACTTACGTCCAGTAAATTTATATCACTCGATGCTCTTTTTTGTTGTATATTCAAATTCAATAATCGCTTCTGGGGCCAATATTATTTTGAGCCCTTAAAGAGGCTCAAGAATGCCATAGTGACAAAAGTTTAAAAACATATTTCTAAAAACACAGTCTTGTGAGGAAAAATTGATATTTGTAGCTGATTCAGGAATGATAATTATTATTTTGACTAGTCTTAATAGTAAATGTTAGTTAGAAAACAAATTTGCAGGAATTTCCAAAAAGAGCCTGAAACCCCTCGAAAAAAGCATCATAGCAAAATAAAAGTACACTATTGGAATCACCTTTGTTGAAAACCTTAATTAGAAAACTCGCAGCCCCCACTTTTGAACAATAAAGAAAATCACATTTCTGCATGGGTGGCAGTGATAGGTAGCGCTCTTATTCTTTTTTTTTCTTTGCTGCTAACAGGGCACTGAAACACCATAGAAAGTTGTTTATAGCCTCCTTTAAAAGAAAATTTTTATGTCTAATTAGTTTTTAACTTTATGTAATAGCCTAAAAACTATGAACACGGTAATAAATTACCGTTTGTGGCCCCATTAAGAGCTCAAATTGGAATTTTCTCTAGAAGCGATTATCGAATTTGAAAAGAGCATTAAAAAACATCAAGTTATGCAATCACTGTCTTCTTAGCTAAATTTTATATATATGTATAAATTAAATTTTTGTTCTACATCTACCATCCTTGTTACTTTTTCCTTTATCCTTTTACCCATGAATTATCCTTTATCCTTTACCTTATCCTTTAACCATCCTTTACCTTGTTAACCTTATGGAGACAATTTTTAACCAACTTGAAAAACCTAATACCTCAGTGGCGGATCCAGAGGAGGGGGAGGGGGCGGGGGGCGCCCCCCTAACATAGTCTAAAGTAGTATAATTTACTTAATTAACGCAAGTTTGCGTTAATTAAACTTGCTTCTAACGCAAGTTTATCGGATCAACCTATTTTGCCCCCCCCCTAAAAACATCCTGGATCAGCCACTGTAATACCTGGCTCAAGATTATATCTCTGGGCTTACAAAAAGCTGTTGGTTTGATTAGCCACAATACATTGGCAGAAAAACTTTTCAATGAAGCTGATCCCTACTTAACTAGAATAACTTAGTTGTTCCTTTCAGATAGAACGTAAGTAGTTAAATACCTAAACGTGTATCCCAATTCTCTGCCAATTTAGTGGTGTGCCTCAGGGAGCCCTGTTACGCCCAACGGAGCCTACTATTTCTCGTAATAACAGACATCCTAGGTTATGATTTTCAGATAAATGGAAGTTTTTTTTATGGAAATCGGTCTTACAGATGTGATACAAAAACTGAAAAAGGAACCCGATGGATATCCTGGAACAGAAATCACCTGAGGCTATAATTAACAATATGCCAGTTAGTACTTCACAGTCAACAATTTCAAAAATTAAATTTTCTAAGAATCCTCCTTTTTTCTCGCCCTATCCCTTATTTGCCGGTTAGCACTGTGAAATCACTGGCCAGTAGAACCTCAGATGATTTAAAATAGGATTGCTATACAATATTTTATAATGCGCTAATACTTTATTCTTCCTTCTTAAACCCCTTTAAAGGTTTTAGTGTCCCAAATCATATTGTTCGAGAGTTTTTCTCCCATTTGTACAATCGATGCTTGGGTAAACCTGTCGTGTTTGGCTTCCTGGCATCTCCAAGGAGTTATCGGACAGAATAGAGGCAGTCTAAAACAAATGCCTAAGAATTACCTCTGATGAGGGTAATAATCGGCTCTTGAACCATCAGCTGGATTTTGTCGCCAGATCTTGGACCCAGCGACGAGCAGAGGGCTTGCACCGTAAAATAAGCAGAGGTATGTACGGAGCCTTTCATTAATGGGCTTTATACAACATATTTTAGACAGTATACAACATATAAAACGGTACTATGATTACAAGAAGATTAAAGACCTAATTCAATGCTACAGGATATACTAAGCAAATGGAGATGACAAATTTAAAATATTCATATATATTCAATGATTTTGCTCGGAAGAAGAAGAGACTGTTCGGTAAATGTATCGTTATGATTTTCTACATGTGCTCAAGTTCTTCCGAACAGGGCCGTTCCTAGGGTTAGTGGCGCCCGGAGCGAAATTAATTATGACGCTCCCTCCCGATTAAAACATAAAAAAGCCCCAGTCGTGTCCCTACCCCCTTTGAAAGGCCCTGCTACCGAATCGTTGGATTATATCTCTGTACCTCTGCGAAACATAAGAGTTTCTGAACCATATGGGAATTCCCAATAAATATTTGCAATACCGAAAAAAAATTGAACGAATTAGATTACGTTCGGTTTTACTAAAGCAGTTCCATAAAGGGTTAAAAAAAAAAAAAGACATGTGGCGCGAACATGGCGTTACAGAGACGACCGAGCGTAATTTTGTCAAATTGAACTTTAGTTCGTGCTAGCATACCGTAAGTTTTCCACAGTTTTCTTTAAGTGCTGCAATAACTAGATTTTTAGTAGCTTTGATAGAATTCCCGTACCGGAGTCCAAGATACTCGGGAGAATCTTTCCGTGGAGGATGTTTCTTTGGGGTAAGGGACATTTCTATGAAGGGGGCGCCGGATTTCCAAGCATTATTTAAAAACGATCAGAAATTAAATTAAAAAAAAACAAGTACTTTCAACTGAAAGTAAGAAGCAACATTAGAACTTAAAATGAACAGAAATTATTACGTATATGAGGGGTTCTCCCCCAAGTTTATACTTCGCTCTTTACGCTACAGTTTTTTTTAGTGCTTTCAAAAGAGCTATCTATTCAAATTAAACGGCCTTTGTGATTCAGGGGTTTGTGTATTAAAATTTTTTTAACTTTTAACGTAAAGAGCGTGTTATTGACCAAGGGGAGAACCCCATCATATACGTAATAACATATACTTAATAAAAAAAACAATAAAAAAAAAACAAGCGATACGGCTCAATAGTAAGCGAAACTTTTAAAAACGGAACTTTGATGTCAATAAATGTATCAAAAGAATGGGCTCATAATGCTGATTCTAAATATATGAATTTTATTAAGTTTATTATTACTCATCAAAGGCTACGAGCCTCGGAAAACTCACCTGATTTTTTAAAGAGGGGGGCAAAATCCCCTAAAAGTGAAAAATTTTTAATGAAAATCACACTGTCAGATTCAGCGTATCAGAAAACCCTATAACATAGGTTTCAAGCTCATATCTGCAAAAATCTGCAACTTTGTATTTTTTGCCAGAAGAAAAATATACGAATATAGAAGTTCGTTACGTAAGTTAATTTGTAAATTATGTCAGAACTAAATTTAGAGACAGCCATTAAGCAAAAGAAAATTAAAATTTTAATGCAAATTTTGTTTACTTATTCAATGACGGCGAGCCAAAATAAAAGCTTCATTAACTAAAAAACAATCAGAAATTAAATAAAAAAAACAAGTTTTTTAAACTGAAAGTAAGGAGCGACTATAAACATATCCCGCCCATACCGTAGTCCGTATTGGACCGGGACGGTGCCCACCACACCTCCTCACACTTTTCGCAAAAGTTTGTCTCTGTCACACAAATCAACATATTAAAAAAATAAAAAACTTTAGCGTAAATAGTGAGGCGTTGAAGAGGGGACAGCCCCGTTCATATACGGGATAATTTCTGTTCGTTTTAAGTTTTAATGTCGCTCCTTACTTTCAGTTTAAAAAACTTGTTTTTTTTATTTAATAAGTAAAAGATCCTATATGATCCGTACTTCAGTATAGACTACGTGCTCTCGCCATTATTCTTGTCAAAAATGTTGTGATTACAATTAGCCAAAATTATATAATCAAGTTTATATACTTAACTAAATATAGTATATATTAGCGCAGAAAATTAGAGCAGGTTACCGGTATAAGTAAAAGATCCTATATGATCCGTACTTCAGTATAGACTAATTGCTCTCGCCAGTATTCTCGGCAAATATGTTATAAATACTATAAGGCAATTTTTCATCATTAAGTCCTCATAATTAACTTAATATAGTATATATTAGAACAAACAGTTCGAATACGTTAGCTGTATAAGTAAAGGGTTCTATGCGGTTAGTAATTCAGTATAGACTGCATGATCTCACCATTATTCGTAGCACAAAAATGGTCATTATAAATAGGCAATATTATATCATCGATATTATATAATTAACTAAATATAGTAAATATAAGCGGAGAAACTTCGGACAGGTTACTGGTATAAGTCGAAGATCCTATATGATCCGTACTTCAGTATAGACTACTTGCTCTCTCCAGTATTCTTAGCACAAATTTGGTAACTACAATTAGCCAATATTATATCATCGAGTTCTCATACTTAACTAAATATAGTAAATATTAGCGCAGAAAATTAAGGCATGTTACCGGTATAAGTAAAGGATCATATATGATCCGTACTTAAGTATAGACTAATTGCTCTCTCCAGTATTCTTAGCAAAAATTTGGTAATTATAATTAGCCAAAATTATATCATCGAGTTTTTATACTTAACTAAATATAGTAAATATTAGCGCTGAAAATTAAGGCATTTTACCGGTATAAGTAAAAGTTCCTATATGATCCGTACTTCAGTATAGACTAAGTGCTCTCGACAGTATTCTTAGCAAAAATATCTTCATTATAATGAGACAAAATTACATAATATGGTTTATATAATTATCTAAATATAGTAAATATAATAGCAGAAAATTCGAGCATGTTAGAGGTATAAGTAACGTATCCTAGATGATCCGTAATTCAGTATAGACTAATTGCTGATTACAGTATTATCATCAAAAATTTTTTGATTATAAAAAGCAATAATTTTATCATATATTTCTTATGATTAACAAGTACTGTATATAATCTAGAATAAACTTAGACCATAGTAAATTTACAATTATAAGATTATATGTTGTAAGTAATTAAGTATAGACGAATTGATGACGCAAGTATTCTCGGCCAATATTTGATGATTATAAATAGCCAAAATGTTATCATTAAGTCCTTATAATTATCTGAAAATAGTTAATATTATCAGAGAAAATTAGGGCATGTTACCGGTATAAGTAGAAGATCCTAGATGATCCGTACTTCAGTATAGACTACTTACTCTCTCCAGTATTCTTAGCAAAAACTTGGTAATTATAATTAGCCAATATTATATCATTGAGTTCTCATACTTAACTAAATATAGTATATATTAGAGCAGAAAATTAGGACATGTTACTGGTATAAGTAGAAGATCATAGATGATCCGTACTTAAGTATAGACTACTTGCTCTCTCCAGTATTCTTAGCAAAAAATTTGTAAATATAATTAGCCAATATTATATCATTAAGTTCTTATACTTAACTAAATATAGTAAATATTAGCGCAGAAAATTAGGACAGGTTACCTGTATAAGTAGAAGATCATAGATGATCTGTACTTCAGTATAGACTACTTGCTCTCTCCAGTATTCTTAGCACAAACTTGGTAATTACAAATAGCCAATATTACATCATTGAGTTCTTATACTTAACTAACTATAGTAAATATTAGCGCAGAAAATTAGGACATGTTACTGGTATAAGTAGAAGATCCTAGATGATCCGTACTTCAGTATAGACTAATTGCTCTCTCCAGTATTCTTGGCAAAAACTTGGTAACTACAATTAGCCAATATTATATCATCGAGTTCATATACTTAACTAAATATAGTATATATTAGCGCAGAAACTTAGAACATGTTACCGGTATAAGTAGAAGATCCTAGATGATCCGTACTTCAGTATAGACTACTTGCTCTCGCCAGTATTCTTAGCACAAATATGGTAAATATAATTAGCCAATATTATATCATCGAGTTCTTATACTTAACTTAATATAGTATATATTAGAGCAGAAAATTCGAACAGGTTACCGGTATAAGTAGAAGATCCTAGATGATCCGTACATCAGTATAGACTACTTGCTCTCTCCAGTATTCTTAGCAAAAATTTTGTAATTACAATTAGCCAATATTATATCATTGAGTTCTCATACTTAACTAAATATAGTAAATATTAGTGCAGAAAATTAGGACAGGTTACTGGTATAAGTAGACGATCCTAGATGATCCGTACTTCAGTATAGACTACTTGCTCTTTCCAGTATTCTTAGCAAAAATATGGTAATTATAATTAGCCAATCTTATATCATTGAGTTCTTATACTTAACTAAATATAGTAAATATTAGCGCAGAAAATTCGGACAGGTAACTGGTATAAGTAGAAGATCCTAGATGATCCGTATTTCAGTATAGACTGCTTGCTCTTGCCAGTATTCTTAGCAAAAATATGATAAATACAATTAGCCAATATTATATCATCAAGTTCTCATACTTAACTAAATATAGTAAATATTAGTGCAGAAAATTAGGACATGTTACCGGTATAAGTAGAAGTTCCTAGATGATCCGTACTTCAGTATAGACTACTTGCTCTCTCCAGTATTCTTAGCAAAAATTTGGTCATTATAATTAGCCAATATTACATAATCGGGTTCATATACTTAACTTAATATAGTATATATTAGCGCATAAAATTCGATCACTTTACCGGTATAATTATCATATCCTATACGATCCGTACTTAAGTATAGACTACTTTCCCTCGCAAGTATTTTTATCAAAAATTTGTTAATTATAATGATACAATATTACAAAATCGGGTTTATATACTTAACTAAATCGATTTAATATTATCGATTAATATTAAGAAAGGTGAAAGGTATAAGTAGAAGATAATAGATGATCCGTATTTAAGTATAGACTGATTACTCTCGCCAGTATTCTTGGCAAAAATTTGGTAATTATAATTAGCCAAAATTATATAATAGGGTTTTTATAATTAACTTATATAGTATATATTAGCGCAGAAAATTATAACAGGTTGCCGGTATAAGTAAAAGGTTCTTGATGATTCTTACTTCAGTATAGACTAATTACTCTCGCCAGTATTCGCATCAAAAATTTTTTCATTATAATTAGAAAAAATTATATAATAGATTTATTATGCTTAAAATGTATAGTGTATATCAGCGCATTAAATTAGAACAAGTAAACGGTATAAGTTAATGATCCTATAAGATATGTACTTCAGTATAGACCGCTTGCTCTCTTCATTTTTCTAGGCAGAAATTTGATCAATACAATAAGCCAATATTACATCATAAAGATCATATGCTTAACTAAATATAGTATATATTATAGCAGAAAATTAGAACAGGTTACCGGTATAAGTAGAAGATCATAGATGATCCGTACTTCAGTATAGACTACTTGCTCTCGCCAGTATTCTTAGCACAAATTTGGTAAATATAATTAGCCAATATTATATCATTGAGTTTATATACTTAACTAAATATAGTAAATATTAGCGCAGAAAATTAGAACAGGTTACCGGTATAAGTAGAAGATCATAGATGATCCGTACTTAAGTATAGACTACTTGCTCTCTCCAGTATTCTTAGCACAAAATTGGTAAATAAAATTAGCCAATATTATATCATTGAGTTCTCATACTTAACTAAATATAGTATATATTAGCGCAGAAAATTAGAACATGTTACCGGTATAAGTAAAGGATCCTAGATGATACGTACTTCAGTATAGACTACTTGCTCTCACCATTATTCGTAGCAAAAAATTTGTCACTATAAATAGGCAATACTATATAATCGATTTAATATACATAACTAAATATATTATATATAAGCGGAGAAACTTCGAACAGTTTACTGGAATAAGTAGAAGATCCTATATGATCCGTACTTCAGTATAGACTACTTGCTCTCTCCAGTATTCTTAGCAAAAACTTGGTCACTATAATTAGCCAATATTATATCATCAAGTTCATATACTTAACTAAATATAGTATATATTAGCGCAGAAAATTAGGACATGTTACCGGTATAAGTAAAAGATCCTAGATGATCCGTGCTTCAGTATAGACTACTTGCTCTCACCAGTATTCGTAGCACAAACATGGTCATTATAATTAGCCAATATTATATCATCGAGTTTATATACTTAACTAAATATAGTATATATTAGCGCAGAAAATTCGAACAGGTTACCGGTATAAGTAAAAGATCCTATATGATCCGTACTTCAGTATAGACTACTTGCTCTCGCCAGTATTCGTAGCACAAATTTTGTAATTACAATTAGCCAATATTTCATCATCAATTACTTTTAATTATCTAAATATATTATATATAAGCACAAAAAGCTCTAGCAGGTTTGCTTTATAAGTAAAGGATTTTAGGTGGTTCGTAATTCAGTATAGACTACTTGCTCACGCCAGTATTCTCATCAAAAATTTGGTCATTATAAATAGCCAATATTATATAATCAAGTTTCTATACTTAACTTATATAGTATATATCAGCGCAGAAAATTAGAACAGGTTAACGGTATAAGTAAAGGATAATATATGATCCGTACTTGATTATAGAGCACTTGCTCTCATCAGTTTTCTTAGCAGAAATTTGATCATTATAATTAGCCAATATTATATCATCGAGTTCATATACTTAACTAAATATAGTATATATTCGAGCAGAAAACTCGGAAAGGTGAGCTTTTGAAGTTACGGATCCACGAATCTTAGATCGTAAGTATTCTTAGTACTCTTTACATAAATTTTATAAAATTTATTGTCATTAAAATTAGAAATAATTAAAACCAATAGTTTATATACTTAAAAAGTTTATTATAACATCTCTAATAAAAATTGTCCCGGGTAAAGGTATAAGTAAAAGATAATATAAGATACATACTTGATTATAGACTACTTGCTCTCGCCAGTATTCTTGGCACAAATTTGATCAATACAATAAGACAATATTACATCATCAAGTTCACGTGCTTAAATAAATATAGTAAATATTAGTGCAGAAAATTAGGATAGGTTACTGGTATAAGTAGAGGATCATATATGATCTGTACTTCAGTATAGACTACTTACTCTCGCCAGTATTCGTAGCAAAAATTTTGTAATTATAATTAGCCAATATTATATCATCGAGTTTTTATACTTAACTAAATATAGTATATATTAGCGCAGAAAATTAGAACAGGTTACCGGTATAAGTAAAAGATCCTATATGATCCGTACTTCAGTATAGACTACTTGCTCTCGCCAGTATTCTTAGCACAAATGTCAGTATAGACTACTTGCTCTCGCCAGTAATCGTAGCACAAAATTGGTCATTATAATTAGCCAATATTATATCATCGAGTTTATATAGTTAACTAAATATAGTATATATTAGCGCAGAAAATTAGGACAGGTTACCGGTATAAGTAACAGTTCCTATATGATCCGTACTTCAGTATAGTCTAATTTCTCTCTCCAGTATTCGTAGCAAAAATTTGGTCATTATAATTAGCCAATATTATATAATCGGGTTTATATACTTAACTAAACATAGTATATATTAGCGCAGAAAATTAGAACAGGTTACCGGTATAAGTAAAAGATCCTAGATGATCAGTACTTCAGTAGACTAATTGCTCTCTCCAGTATTATTAGCAAAAATTTGGTCATTATAATTAGCCAAAATTATATAATATTTTTTATATGTTTAAAAATTATATTGTATATTCGCTCATAAAATTCGTACATTTTACAGGTACAAGTAACTGATCCTAGATTATAAGTACTTCAGTATATAATAATTGCTCTTGCAAGTATTTTTAGAAAATATTTGGTCATTAGAATTATACAATATTATATAATAGAGTTTATATGCTTAACAAGTATATTGAATAATATCTCAGAAAATTAGAACAGGTTACCGGTATAAGTAAAGGATCCTAGATGATCCGTACTTCAGTATAGACTACTTGCTCTCGCACGTATTCTTAGCACAAATTTGGTCATTATAATTAGCCAATATTATATCATCGAGTTTATATACTTAACTAAATATAGTATATATAAGCGCAGAAAATTAGAACAGGTTACCGGTATAAGTAATGGATCCTATATGATCCGTAATTCAGTATAGACTTCTTGCTCTCACCATTATTCGTAGCAAAAAAATGGTCATTATAAATAGCCAATATTATATAATCGATTTTATATACTTAAATAAATATATTAAATATAATAGGAGAAACTTCGAAAAGTTTACCGGTATAAGTAGAGGTTCCTATATGATCCGTACATAAGTATAGACTTCTTTCTCACTCCAGTATTCTTAGCCAAAATATAGTCATTACAAATAGCCAATATTATATCATCGAGTTTACATACTTAACTGACTCGAGTAAATATTCGTGCAGAAAATAAGTACCGGTTACTGTTATAAGTAAAAGTTCCTAGATGATCCGTGCTTCAGTATAGACTACTTGCTCTCGCCAGTATTCGTAGCACAAACATGGTCATTATAATTAGCCAATATTATATCATCAAGTTTATATACTTAACTAAATATAGTATATATTAGCGCAGAAAATTCGAACAGGTTACCGGTATAAGTAAAAGATCCTATATGATCCGTACTTCAGTATAGACTACTTGCTCTCGCCAGTATTCGTATCACAAATTTGGTCATTATAATTAGGCAATATTTTATCATCAATTCCTTATAATTAACTTAATCTATTATATATTAGAGCAAAAAGCTCGAGCACGTTACCGGTATAATTAAAGTGTTTTAGGTGGTTCGTAATTCAGTATAGACTACTTGCTGACGACAGTATTCTCATCAAACATTTGGTCATTATAATTAGCCAATATTATATAATCGAGTTTTTATGCTTAACTTGTATAGTATATATTAGCGCAGTAAATTAGAACAGGTTACCGGTATAAGTAAAGGATAATATATGATCCGTACTTCAGTATAGACTACTTGCTCTCATCAGTATTCGTAGCACAAATTTGGTCAATATAATTAGCCAATATTATATCATCGAGTTTATATACTTAACTAAATATAGTATATATTAGCGCAGAAAACTAGAACAGGTTACCGGTATAACTAACGTATCCTATATGATCCGTACTTCAGTATAGACTACTTGCCCTCGCCAGTATTCGTAGCACAAATTTGTTCATTATAATTAGCCAATATTATATCATCGAGTTTTTATGCTTAACATATATAGTGTATATTAGCGCAGAAAATTAGAACAGGTTACCGGTATAAGTAAAAGATCCTATATGATCCGTACTTCAGTATAGACTAATTGCTCTCGCAAGTATTCGTAGCACAAATTTGGTCATTATAATTAGCCAATATTATATCATCGAGTTCATATACTTAACTATATATAGTATATATTAGCGCAGAAAATTAGAACAGGTTACCTGTATAAGTAGAAGATCCTAGATGATCAGTAATTCAGTATAGACTACTTGCACTCGCCAGTATTCTTATCACAAATTTTGTCAATATAATAAGCCAATATTATATCATCGAGTTTATATACTTAACTAAATATAGTATATATTAGCGCAGAAAATTAGAACAGGTTACCGGTATAAGTAAAAGATCCTATATGATCCGTACTTAAGTATAGACTACTTGCTCTCGCCAGTATTCGTAGCACAAATTTGGTCATTATAAATAGCCAATATTACATAATTAAGTTTTTATATTTAACTAATTATAGTATATATTAGCGGAGAAAATTAGAACAGGTTACCGGTATAAGTAAAAGATCCTATATGATCCGCACTTAAGTATAGACTACTTGCTCTCGCCAGTATTCGTAGCACAAATTTCAGTATAGACTACTTGCTCTCGCCAGTAATCGTAGCACAAATATGGTCTATATTAATAGCCAATTTTATATAATCGATTTCTCTTACTTAAATATCCATCTTGTATATAATAGAAGAAAATGCGGAGAGGTTAACGGTATAAGTCGAGTTTCTAATAAGATCCTTAATTCTGTATAGAGCGCTATATGTCTACAGTATTCGTGTACAAAATATTATAAATACATGAATCCTATATTTCATAATAGTGTTATCATAATTAACTAAATATATTATATATGAGCGCAGAAAATTAGGATAGGTTACCGGTATAATTAAAGGATCCTATATGATCCGTATTTCAGTATAGAGTACTTGCTCTCGCCAGTATTCTTGTAACAAATTTTGTCAATACAAATAGCCTAGATGTCCTCATCGAGTTTATATACTTAAAAATCCAGCGTAATTATACTCGAATATAACGCAGATATGGGTCTTTTATAATTAGCGTTTTCAATACTGTCAATGCATAAGTCTACAGATTGATCACGCAATACTTCTCGTCACATATAATTTAACAATAAAAAGCCAAAATAATATAATCAGTATTTCATACTTAACTAAATAGAGTATATATTAGCGCAGAAAATTAGAACAGTTTACCGGTATAAGTAAAAGATCCTATATGATCCGTACTTCAGTATAGACTACTTGCTCTCGCCAGTATTCGTATCAAAAATTTGGTCATTATAATTAAACAATATTATATACTAGAGTTTCTATGATTAACATGTATAGTATATCTTAGCGCAGTAAATTAGTACCGGTTAACGGTATAAGTAAATGATCCTATATGATCAGTACTTCAGTATATACCACTTGCTCTCGCAAGTATTCTTTGCACAAATTTGCTCTTTATAATTAGCCAATATTATGTCAACGAGTTAATATACTTAAATAAATATATTAAATATTAGCTCAGGATATTCGGACCGGGTTACGCTTCACTTCACGTTACATATATGGTCCGATATACTGTATAGTCCAAGAGATCACGACTTTTATCTCGTACATTACATGGTCTTTTCACATTTCATATATATCAAACACAGTATCTCGAAAAAATCTGAACATATTAACTATAATCGCAGTCCATACAGAACGGTCACATTACTAATACAAAGTTTATATATGGTCCGACCATCAGTATACTGCTTACTCTCGCCAGTATTCTTAACACAAATTTGCTCTTTATAATTAGCCAATATTATATCATCGAGTTTACATACTTAACTATCTCGATTAATTTTTCGCGCAAGAAATTCGGACTGTGTGGCGTGATCAGTAACATATCCAATATGGTCAGTCCAACAGTAGGCTAATTGATGACTCAAGTATTCTCATCAAAAATATTGTAATTATTAATAGCCAATATTACATAATCAGGTTCATGTACTTAACTAAATATAGTATATATTAGCGCAGAAAATTAGAACAGGTTACCGGTATAAGTAAAGGATCCTAGATGATCCGTACTTCAGTATAGACTACTTGCTCTCGCCAGTATTCTTAACACAAATTTGCTCTTTATAATTAGCCAATATTATATCATCGAGTTTATATAGTTAACTAAATATAGTATATATTAGCGCAGAAAATTAGGACAGGTTACCGGTATAAGTAAAAGATCCTATATGATCCGTACTTCAGTATAGACTACTTGCTCTCGCCAGTATTCGTAGCACAAATTTGGTCATTATAATTAGCCAATCTTATATCATCGAGTTTATGTACTTAACTAAATATAGTATATATTAGCTCAGAAAACTCGAACAGGTTACCGGTATAAGTAAAAGATCCTAGATGATTCGTACTTCAGTATAGACTAATTGCTCACGCCAGTATTCTCAGCACAAATTTGGTCATTATAATTAGCCAATATTATATAATCGAGTTTTTATGATTAACTTATATAGTATATATTAGCGCAGAAAATTATTAGTGCAAAGTATCTGCTTCACCCAAAATTTCAGAGACGGACTGAATTATTAATTTTGGCGTGAGAATGTCTGAACAAGTGAGCATCAATTTCATGATTTGTGAAGTGCTACTGCATGAGTTTCAATTAAATTTTTAATTTTTGGCAACTGGTTATGGGTTTCGCGGGGACGAAAGAAAGAATGCGAATAAATTAGTGTTTTTGAGGAAGTTTGTGTAAGTGCATCAAGAGTTTTTTTTCGAGGGGAGGGGGGGATCCTGAAGAACATTATATGTATCGGGGACATGGAGAAAAGCATGCAGTAATATTATTTTTTAGTTACGCTGACCTAACTAAACATCTCGTTTTTGACGTTTTTTTCGGCCTATTTTTATAAAAGAAATGCAACTTGACATGTCTATTATCTTGAGGCAAGGAGTCGAGGATACATAGTGGTCAATAGATCTTGATACACATAAGAGACTGATATAAGATTGGGACTTACGTTTTGAATTTCGTCGGCACTTGCAAATATTGGAATAAGATTAGAAACTGCAGAAGAATATTCTTCCTGAATTTAGGGTCATTCAGTTCTAAATCAAAGAGCTCTTTTTTGGTCAAATATTTTCCAGAGTGAACAAAGTCCATGGAGATTTCACTTGTGTCCATGGCATCAGACTCGTTCTTCCGCTTCTTACCGCGGGACTGCTCTAGCTTGAACCCACTCAGAACGGAGAAGATCTCGGATGCACCCTACAGAAACAAATTTATATATAGATGATAGAAGCTTGACTCAAGTTAAGTCTGTTATTTTATTGTCTGACTCATGTTAAGTCTATTATTTTATTGTTATTGCCTGTTATAACAGATTATATGTAGACGATATAAGCTTGACTCATGTTAAGTCTGTTATTTTATTGACTGACTCATATTAGATCTATTATTTTATTGTTATTGTCTGTTATGACAAATTATATGTAGATGATAGAACCTTGACTCATGTTAAGTCTGTTATTTTACAGTCTGACTCATGTTAAGTCTGTTATTTTAATGTTATTGTCTGTTATAACAAATTATATGTATATGATAGAAGCTTGACTCATTTTAAGTCTGTTATTTTATCGCGTGACTCATGTTATTTTATTCTGTTATTTTATTGTTATTGTCTGTTATAACAAATTATATGTAGATGACAGAAGCTTGACTTAGTCTGTTATTTTATTGGTTGACTCATGTCAAGTCTGTTATTTTATTGTTATTGTCTTTTATAACAAATTATATGTAGATGACAGAAGCTTGACTTAGTCTGTTATTTTATTGGTTGACTCATGTCAAGTCTGTTATTTTATTGTTATTGTCTTTTATAACAAATTATATGTAGATGACAGAAGCTTGACTTATGTTAAGTCTGTTATTTTATTGTCTGACTCATGATAAGCCTGTTATTTTATTGTTATTGTCTGTTATAACAAATTATATGTAGATGATAGAAGCTTGACTCATGTTAAGTCTGTTATATTATCGCGTGACTCATGTTAAGTCTGTTATTTTTTGTTATTGTCTTTTATAACAAATTATATGTAGATAACAGAAGCTTGACTCATATTAAGTCTGTTATTTTATTGTCTGACTCATGTTAAGTCTGTTATTTTTTTTTATTGTCAGTTATAACAAATTATATGTAGATGATAGAAGCTTGACTCATGCTAAGTCTGTTATTTTATTGTCTGACTCATATTAAGTCTGTTATTTTATCGCGTGACTCATTTTATGTCTGTTATTTTGCGGCTTCAGGAAAGTACTAACTACCAGAACAACCAATCAGGAAGTAAAAAGATCTTCCGGAGCCTTTGCTGGCACATTGGGTGTCAAATCGACGTTTCAGTCGGTGGGTCTTTATTCACAGGGACAAGTAGCAAACCTGTCAACGTAGCAAACAAGTCAATACGGTGGTCCTGGCTTCTCTTGCGTCCAGGACAAAATCTTGATTACACCCCCACAAAATTTGTCTCCAACAAAATTTTCAGGCCAAATTATAACAAAATTTTCATTTATTAACATAATTGTTTTCAATTAATTAATTAATTAATAATCTATTTTTGATTACTTTTAATTTATTATTTAAATGTTTTAGTTATTTAATTATTATTAGGTATTTTAGCTTAATTATTCAATTACTATTATTTAACATTTTCTGTCTTTTAATTTATTGTCATTTTGTTAATTAAATAATAATTTAGTAATTCTTTTATTTATTATCTGCGCCCTCTACTTCATTCTAATAAAAAAAATAATCAAAAATTACAAAACGATTATAACCGTTAGATTATTTATTTGAAATTTTGCATCACTAAATTTCTGCGCCCGGGACGACCCCTCCTTTCCCCATCTAAAACCACCTCTGCTACCACCCAATCTTACAGCAGCGAGGATCGATCCCTGGGCCCCGTTTTGCCGAGCAGAGCATCTACCCAATCTACTATCAAAGGGTTTAGAAGGATGATATGCCACTCTTTTTGACAATAACTGCACGCAGTAGGGGAAGAAGAGGAAAGAGAAGAGTTCATTTTCAAGTACTCAGGCAAGAGGAGATATTGAGGTCCCTTGCCTTGTTTCTAATACTTCCTTTTCAGTTATATATAGAGGGGCTAAGTTTTAGAATAAGTTTAGCCCAAGTGATAAGAAATCACGAGCGATTATCTGAGCTATGTATGGGGCTACTCAGTGAGTATACCTTAAGAAAAGATGAGATTTAATGAGAATAAAATGGATAATAATGGCAATGAAATTTTTTTATTCCTGAACATTTTTGTAATTATTATTAAAATATTGACGAAATGTTTCCTTCAGAATCATGATATTATGTAGTTCTATTTATGCGATATTATGTTATATTATAAATAATATAATATAGCATAAATAATATGTAATATATTGTATAAATAATTTAATTAATATTATAAACGTTTATTGGAGCCTTCTCGATACACGGTTTCGCCTTCCAACTCCTTGTACTTAAAATTTGTCCTTTGGTTTTAGTTAGTAGCACATCCTCGCAAGCACACAAAGCTTTTGCTGGGCTACCGATGGATTTTGTTTGTGACATTTGAAAACATATTATTTTTGCTACTAGAATAAATCCTAAAAGATATATCCGAGGATCCTCCAGCAAAATTTTGAGATAATAACTAAAAGTTCATAGAACTATTTGAACTTAAAAAAATATTCGTTGTTAAAATCCTAAGCCCCTTTCCTCAAAGTCTCGGCCCTGTAAAGCTATCCTTAGTACTGAGTAGTTTATTTTCTTTAATATAATTTTTTAACACAGCTTACAATATCCATAAAACGTCTAGTCACATGTAGTCAAACGTGTAGTCAAACGTGTAGTTAAATTTAGGCTTTTCTTTTTATAAAACGTGTAGTCACACGTGTAGGCAGACGTGTAGTTAAATTTAGGCTTTTCTTTTCATAAAATCTTAAATGGCTAAACCAACATCAAAAGTTAAATAAAAAATTAGAACACTTAAAATATTGATGTAAATAAGCGTTTATAATGTTGCCTACACTACTGAAGAAGCCGAAAAATTTATACATAGCTGACATCAAACACATATTATTCTACTATTTCAAATAGTTATCATCGGTAAAGTAAAAAAAAGAACAATTTAATCCAAGACTTTTAAGCGAGAGAAAAAAACAACTAAGCTTTCTTTGGTGTTTTAAACCGAAAATAACAATTCAAGTAAAGCAATTCCGAAGGTCAATGTCCGTGGCGGAAAAGAATTAAGCGTAAAATTGATCGCAAAGTTTGATCAATAAAATATGACTCATAAAGCACATAAATTTATCTACAAAATAGCATATAAATATCAGAGGGGAATGTGAAATTTTTGCGACATGGATTACCAAAACTAAATAGCTTCAATTAAAGCCTGTACGTGAGAATTGGCGGGGGGGGGGGGGACACATCTTCAAAAATAGGCAAATTGAACGAATAAATACCAGAGATCTTAGAGTTAACTTGATAAATCTCAAGTTTCCAGAAGAGAGGAATTGCAACTCTAACACCTCCCCCTCCTCCCTGTTCACAAGCACCTGAAATACTATGCTCTTTTTTACATTGCTATTTATACCACATTTGGACTTCAGCTATACCTCAAAGTGACTATTTTTGTGGAAATGTGGCAAATTATGAATTCAGGTTGCCTTTGGTTAAGAAAATTAGATATTTTCCCCTTTAACTGAAGATCTATTGTCTGGTAAGATATCAGATAACACATAAAAAAAATTCAGTACACGAGGAATTAAGCAGCCACCAGGCGCCTAACAAAAATGATTGTAATTAACCAATTTATAGAGAATTAGACGTGAACAACCAGTTTTGCTTCAAACACATTGGTAAATCTTTTCTGATAGGTGCAGAGAGCTCCACATAACATATAAACTGTAGCCTATAACATAAAGGTGGGTCCACATAACAGATAAACTGTAGCCTATAACAAAAAGGTGCGTCTATTAATTAAACAAGGATTCCTTCATGTTAGAACTACCTTTGAAAAAGTTTCCCAACCAGCTGAAGTATAGCATCTAGTAGGATTACGAAAAAAATCTTGCAAAGACCAAAAATTTTTGTAGACATTTCCATTTACGATCTTTTCTTTTTTCGGAGCGTCTTCTGCACTGCCCAAGACTTCATCATCATCAGCATCAGCAAATGTGGTGATGTTATCTAAGTTGAATTCTCCAACAATGTTTAATCCTGAAAAGAACTCTAAATTAAGTCCTAATCTACTAGATCCTAAAGATAAATGAGAATCCTATAGTGAAAGCAAATCCGTGCAAGAAGAGCAAATTACAAATAATCTAGCGTAAAAGGCATTAACTCATAATCTTGAAGTAAAAAAATAACAATAAAAGTAAAAATAAAAATCTCCACAACCATTGATGGGATGCTAGTGCGTCGACATGTCACTTTCGGCGTTTCAGTTTGTGGGTTATTTTTACAGGGCCAGGTCAAAGAGCATAAGGAACTTACAAGAGTGGAAACTGGCACTGGTGTCGACAAAAAGAAATCACCAATTCCATCCACGGTTCGGTGCTTCTTGGTATGTTTGCGATGTTATGAAAAGACAAAATTATAGCAATTGAGGTAATTGGCCAAATAAGTGTAGCAGTATGCATCTGATTTCAGTTTCTGAAAAGAACACAACTACAAAGCTTAAAAACATACCAAGAAACGGCAAATGTTAGATGGTGTTGGTATTTTTTCTGGTCTACACTAGCACCAGTTTCCCCTCCTGCAAGTTACCCATACTCTTTGGGGACAGCAAGAAAGCCTGTCACCCTACCACGCGGCGGCAGGAATCGAATCCCGGGCGGATTCCCGTATATATCTGTGTAGATAAATACAGATCTGAATATAAACATGGCAGATGAAACTTCAATTATGTTGTAACTGACGTAATTATAATTTTGACCGTCATTTATGTATAGATATGCTTTCATTTAATTTATAAATAAAAAGCGAGTTTCGGAAATTATTTACTTTTAAGTAGGGCTGCTGCATATACTCTTTCTTGACTTACAGGTTTTGACTTGAAATAAATGTTTACTGGACTAAACTTTAAAGAAAGGCAGAACTCCTCTTAGAAAAAATTTTAATTATAAGATGTTGTACTCTCCATGCCTCTGCACTGACAAAGAATAATGCTGCCATCTGATTCTGTCAACCAGTAAAATAGCTCTGTTCCAGTATACCCTCCTTGAAATCCCGATTTTTAATTGAAACTGAAGTTGATCTTCAAGAAGAAGTGAAAAATGTTGAAATTCTGGCGACATTCTTGAAGAGAAGCTTTTGGTATCTTGGAAGATAGTTGAATTAGGAGAATGAAACTGTCAGGAATGAAATCAGAGCCAAGATTATGCTCTGGAAAATCAGTTTTCAAGCCACTATTTCTACTCCCTCCCTATTTTTAAGGCTTAGAAAATTTGGCAATATAGGTCTAACCGTTTTTCGAAAATACTGTGTTCTTCTTCAGTTTTGGCTCGAGTCGGCCTTTCTTTGACTTTGATAAGTCGGTCTTCAAACGTAATTTTAATGATTTGGATAGGATTTAAAACCCTATTAGGATTATTTCCCAAAATTAATACACATTTTTCCAAATTATTTAAAGCCTTATAAAACAAAATTTAACAAGGTTAGTAAGCTAAAAAAACTTTACTTGGGCTTTGTGCATGCTATAGATATATTTCTGCGAGTTTCCTTTTTATAAAACACACATTGTTTAAATTCATCAAGTTCAGTCTTCTTTGGAGGGATAATGAGTCGAAATAGATACTATAAAAGCCTTCGTGGGACACAGTTTAAGCTCTGGAAACATTTGTCAAAGTATTGATTATTTGACGCAACTACCTTTTAAACTTTATTCTTTATATTACCTTTATATTACCAAGGATGGTAAAAAAAGGTACTTACGTATTTTACCGACCACACCAAAGAAGTGAAGTTAAGTCTATTCTAATGAAATATATGAAAATACAAGTAAGATATAATACTTTAGTAACAAAATATTGGAAACTACACCAGAGAATTATGGAAAGCAGGCCACCCAGAACGCATTGTATTAAATACCTAACCAACTCTATGCATTAAATATTTAATTAAAATATGCCTGTATAGTAGTTTATCTCACTGAGGCTAAGCTAATTATCTCCAAATGCAGACAGAGAAACCGGTTATACTCAGATCAAGAACTTGAGTGTGGTCGCTATAACACGTAAGTACCAAAAAATAGGCTGGCTAATTTTAACCAGCCTACAAGTGGCTATGTTGCATCTTTTCCAAAAATACTTTCAATTCCATTGCCCCAAAATTGTTTAATTTATCAGTTTCACCAAATCAGAAGACATTCAAAACAGACTTGGTTCAGAAAAGGGACTAAGCAGAACTTAAAGCTTGAGAGCAGCTTACAGTTTAGGTGGAAACATATAGTCTGAACCAGTGGTCGGCAATTTTTTATAGTTCAAAGAGCCAAATAGCCTGTTTGCGACAGTAAAATCCAATAAAGAACACAGCTAAGGTGTAAAATATTATCCATAAAAACATATGCATTGCTCAATTCGTAACCCTAAATTTCAGTTAAAAATATATGAAGTCTGCAAATCTTCTCTTTATGCATAACCTTTTCCCTTTTCCCACAATTCAAATTATTTTTGATTTTGTGTTGTGGGTTGTTTTTTTTTACGTATTTTATTCAGTTATAGTATTAAGCCCATTTAACATGAATGCTTTGTTTCGTTTGTTGAAGTATTTCCTTTTTCTTTTGTAATTTAATTTAAATATGTTATATACTCCTCAATTTTGAGGGAAATAAACAAATAATCCAATATCAATCAAAATTTAAATCATCTAAACCAATATTTCCAAGAGGAAGACTCAAGTCGCGGGAAGTTCCTCGACAAGGTGGGAATTTTGTTGTCCGTTACAGAGTCCGTTGCTGCTGACCGCCCCTCATGGAGAAGGCTGAAGACGTTCTCAACACCACCCCGGCATAAAGATTAAGTAAGTTAAGTAAGTAAGTAACTAAACCAATAAAATATTACGAATTTTATTTTTTATAGCATAATCGAATCAAGACGCGTTGAAATTTTTTTACGAAGATCATTAACATGTGCAATCAACAGGTCACAAACCTTTAATTTTAAAAAATAAAACGTTAAAATTATTTTCAACTTAACAAATGCGAGAGTAAAGCAGCAATATTACTGGTCTAGACTACCCGTATTTAACGCACATGAGTTATACCTCGGAGAAGGGAGGCAGGTTAAAACATGGAAATACCACATTCTTAGGTCACAGTATTCCAATTTTCCATTAGAAAGGACCCTATATCTTCCCCCATGCACAGATATGATTAAGAGAAAATAGAGATATTGAATAAAAGATACAGGTAAGAAACCAATGGTGATCGCATAAACAATAAAACCCGAAGACGCATAATAAAATTCATAAACGTACACTATTTTTTTGAGACACCTGCCAGTCCAGAGTGTAAATTCAAACAACCCCGAGAGCAGGACATCTGAATTTCTTTATTAAATGGCTAGTACTAAATACAAAGCAAACACAGCTGCCACTTTAAATTTTTGTTCAACATCCATAGGAGCTTTTCACTTTTATTTTGGCTAGATTAATAGTTATTAATACTTGACTCTTCATCGAGGGTTCATAGTTAACCCCACATGTCGTTAGCCGTAGGGTTAGCCTTTACTTAACCTTTCAATGCATCGAATATAAATACCTTTAAGGTAATATATTTAGTGTAGATGCATCTAGCTGTCAGTTGTTACGTGAAAATCTCAGTCAGCAGAGTTAAGCCCCAGGGTGCCGTGGTTTTTAATAAGAATTTCAGTAATTTCATGCAAAAAATGAAACGTCATCAGGGCCATATCTAGGATTGTTTTCGGAGGGGGTTTTACATAAAAAAAAACTAAAAAAATGCATAAAAAATTGGTCTATATTCATTGTTATTACGTTTTTACGAGTCGGAAAAAATTTCGGGGGTTCTAACTCCCTAACCCCCACCCCTGGATATGGCCTTGAACATCATATACTCTAGAGTGAATGATAAAGCAAGGAACCTTATCATTGGTAAAAGTGGCTCTATTAATAAGCCGTTTCTTGATTTAAATTTACCTATTTACTTAATTATTTAATTTACTTAATTTACTAAATTTACTTAATTATTGTTTCATGTGTACCTTCCATTCTTCTTCAATTACACGTAGGGGGGATGTTCCACCAACCCCCTCAAAACTAGATCATCTTTTGTCTCTGACTATTCTGCATATTATCTTCGTAATTGTGGTAATATTTGGATTCCATTCAGTCTATGAGTCAGATCACATTTCAAACCCCTGACTACTTGTCAGTCCGTTTGGAATACTTTACCTGAGTTGGTTAGAAAATGTAATTCCTTTGGTGCCTTTAAAAGGACTGTTAAAGCATCTTTAATTTATGGTTAGTTTTCTTTTCCATCTTTTCTTTTTTGACACCCACATGCGGTTCATGTCTCTGGTCAAAGTTGAAATTGTGTGATGTTTTGTTTAACTGGCATGTCATTTTGCTCTGGTTTGATTTCTGGATATAGTCAGTGGCGGGCGCCAGACTTATATTTTCATTTTTATTTGTGTTTGTGTTTTTATTTCTCTCCTTTTTTAATTCTGTGTTTTTTCTTCTTGCATTACCAGACATGGAGCCTTACGAGAGGAGGGGGAATATTTGATGTTGCTGTGATTAATGTTATACAATAATGTGTATGGTTTAAATTTATTGTTGAATAAATCTATCCATCTATCTAAACCTGTCTATAAAATAAAAGCAAAACACAAATTGCATAAAGAAACAAAATAGGAGCTCTTTACCTGACTTCTCTGATAAAGGAAAAAACCTTGCTAAGAAAAGAAGAATGCGTCCACAAAATACGTTCTTCTCAGATTTAGAAAGTCGTCGCAATAAATCTAAAATTAATAAAAACGTCCGTTTGTTAAATCTAATAAATTGTACATGTTTTGAAAATACAAAAAAATTAGGTTACATATATTTTCAAAAATATATATATGTATATACAAAACATATATATACATACATACATACATACATATATATATATATATATATATATATATATATATATATATATATATATATATATATATATATATATATATATACATAAAATACGTGTTCCAGGGCAATTGGACCACTGATGGCAGATCAAATGAGAGGAGCTGTTTGTACGCGCTAATGAAAGAGTATGTGGGAGGAGCTGTTTGTTCGCACCGAGAATAAAGAGCCAGAAATCATCTGCGATAAACTTACTGCTAATTATCTTTATACAGTGGGAGAAAGGAAATATCCGAGTCTTACTTTGTATAAAGAAGTAAAAGAGAATTTTGGACAGGAGTTTTATTTTAAGCTGGGATTGCCCATTAAATATATGAGGATTTGGATTCAAATTCGAGCTAATTGTCTTCCAGTTTATGGTAAGGGTGTAAAGAAAATGAAGGAAGGTCCAGAGGCCGGGTGTAGTTGCTTGAGATGTGGGGAGAATGATTATGGGTTGGGCAATTTCCTCCTTTGGTGTAAGCAGCTTTCTCATTTAAGGGGATCAATTATCCAAAAAGGGGAAGATAGGCTGCTTCGTGGGTTAATGAGGTCTGGGTCTCCCCGTTATATTGTGAAAGTAGGAAATTTTGTATTGAAGGGAAGGATGTCAAATGTAGTGTAATTTTTCTTTAATATTTATATTTTTTGTAAATGGCTTTAAAAGGCTCTTAAATACATATTATTATTTTTATTATTTATCTTAAGCTTTTAATGCCTTAGCTTTCAGAAAAATTATAGCTCACCATAATAAGAACCCTAACAAATGTCACTATTTTTGCCTTAAAACTTGTTAATATTAAATTATTATAGCTTATCAATTAAACTTATTAATACATGCTTGAAAACTACTAATCAGAAAGATGATGTTGCTTTTTACTCATTTCTTGTCTCAAATTTTAAACTTAAATCTCATATTGAGACAAACTTTAATACAAACATATCGTAAAATCCCCCCAACCATTTTCAGCTGACAATCAAGCCCTTGAAGAGGAAATCTAAAATGATCACACAGTCTTTCAGGTTAAGTCCTAAACTGATAAAAAACAAGTCATATAGATGAAGTAATCTCAAATTGGAACAATGGCAAAATAATAATCAAAACTACACTGCAAACTTTAAACAATTTCCAAAATAAGCATTGTCATTTAACAATAACCCTTAAATACTTAGTTGAGTCCCATAATACAGAAAATATACAAAAGTTATTTTATCCTTAACAATGCATTTCGAAAACCAGCAATTCTTTAATTATTGTTAATAAAAGGCGAAGGACAATCAATTAATTGACTTTTTGATAACCTTTTCTAACCAATAATATAAGGTTAACCTTAATTTAATCATTAAGTCAATTACGTAGAAACAATTGCAAAAAATCCACTTTTTATACTCAATAAAACTACCCTAAGAATTCAAAAGTAATTTGCCTACAGTCCATAAAACTCAAAATCATTAATAATTTCATTATTCATTAATTTTGTATTAATTAAATTATTTTTTATTAAATTAATTAATTAATACGTTATTAATAAAATTGATAAACTTAAATTAATTAAAACGTTAATTAAAAAGTTCCATATAAGTGTTTCTTCGCAATTTAGGAAACATCTCAGACTGAAACGGAACAAACTAGGCCCCAAACTTGTCAAAGTCTATATATTTCCTGTTGGTTTTATCTTAGACATCCAGGGCAATTTCTGTTTGCTTCAAGGATGAAATCTTATACGAGTTAATACTTGTTCGTTTCAAATACTGTGTTTTAACACGCAAAAATCATAATACTGATTTTTAATATCCATTAAAATACTGATCTACTTAACAACTTAATTGACTTAATACATTCCGACTATATTATTCCAATTGTTTAGTTGATCATATTACCGATAGACTGCTTGCTGAATCATTATTCTTTTTGGTCCATCCACTTTCATTGCCAGCTAGACCCATGAGCACAAAATATATGCAATTCATAGATAATGTGATCCCATATAGGCTATACTTCAATAATACAAACTACAGTTCGATGTAACTCATTCTTTCCCTTAATTATCTCTTAAAATACTCTTAATTAGCTGTTTCAATTTAGACATACTGATAATCTTCCCGTTAAATGGAAAAGCTAAAAAAGCCGAAAAATGGTACGCGTATTTTGTGGAAAGCGGGGGGGGGGGCGGTTATTGGATATACGGAGATGAGAACCAAGCCAAGATCCCAAAACAGTCATGCTCCAGGAAATGTCCTAGCAGGCATGTTCCAGGGTCGATTCAGCCCAAACCTTGAAATTTGCAAAATAAGTATATCAAAATAAAAATATATTCAAAATAAATAATAAATAAATATACTCAAAATAAATAATAAATATATGAATGAATAAATAAATATATACTATAAAAAAATATTGTAGAAGAATGGCAAAACAAGTCAATTCTGACTTCTTACCATTACACATTCTTAGAATTATGTTTTTTGTCATGTCAAAATAAGCCTCAGACTTCCAGAGATCAATGTGATCCTCAACATAGCCAAACAGCTCCTCGGCTTGATCCACTCTAAGTAGGTCAATCGCATCTGAAAGAAGGTTTGCTGGCAAGCTATTCGTCCCAAATTCATCAGAAACAGCGTTTATGGATGAACAAACAATTTGTCGAACACCATCAACATCTCCATTCTGTTCCATATGTTTAGCAAGGGCATTGCGGAAGCTCTGTTCAATGACCAGTTTTTTGTGTCTGTAAAAAAAAAAGAGCATAGGCTAATACGCATGCCCTCTGCTTCATCAATCTATTTTAAACCTCTCCCAGAAAAAAATTAAACTGGGGGATTTTTTTTAGGTTTGGTATCATAAAGGGATAAAATGATATTTCTAAATATTTTCAAGAAAAGTAAATATTCGGTTTTTTTTTTCAGGAAATTTGGCCTTTATGTTTTTTTTTTTTTTTTTTTTTTTTTTTTTTTTTTTTTTTGGTGAAATTGAAGTCTAAAGCAATTTCAAAGTTGATTCGTTCTCAGAAGGTTCGATACACATAGTTAAAGAATTTAAAAACCCAATCCAAAGTCACAGGCTCTTTTTATGGCGTAGGAGGTGGGGGCTAAAATTCAAGCCTTTAAGTGAGATTTGGGGATATTTCCCAGTTTCATGTTTCTTTGTAACCTTAGTAAATTATTTTCAAGGTTCTTATGAACAAACATTTGTGTTGCAATTTGTTGTTACCGGAAGCCTTAGAATAACTAGATAAAGAAAACTTTTCATGATCAAAAATGCACCCAAGTTTTTTTTTATGGGGGGGGGGGGCTACAAAAACTTAAAAAAAACATCAAAAATGTGTTTATATTCATTTTTGTTACGTTTTACGAGTTGTAAAAACATTTTTGGGGGTTCGGAATCTTAAAGTGGTATCTTAAATTTTTTATAATACCAAACCCAAAAAATTAAACTGGGGGACTTTATGATAGGCCTACTGCAACCTTTATGATACCAAAGTATTATTTGGATATAATTATCCAGGTCTTGGGGAACTGGACTCCCAAATCCCTGCCTGTGGGCTATCAAAATAACACCCTCATTATTATAGTTGACTAAAACCTTTCTTGACAATAGTATTCCTATTTTTAACAGCGTACAGTTGTGAATCTCAATCTCAAAGCATTTGACATATTTTTGGAAAAGTGTTATCGAGTTTTAGACAAATTTAAAAATTTCATTAAGAATTTCTATATGTTAAAATAGCCTTCTAAGATTAAAGTACTTTTAATTTGGCAGAAAATGCTCTTATAAAGGAATGAAAGAGGAAGCCTTCTTACTGTTGTGTATTAATTGGACTTATTTTTAATAGAAATTTTTTGTGTGTTTAAATTAAAAAAAATATATATATATTCATTATTATTTATTGGTATAAAATATGACAGTTTTTAAATGGCTTTCACATGCTAACATTGCTCAACTAGCATTTTTTCAAAAAAAAACAAAAAACAATAATATATAAAATGTCAATTGTCTATCCCTTATAGTTCATCTATATTTTGCTTGATGACAGGTTCATTCACAAAGCTAACGTCAGAATTTATCTAATGCCTGTCTGATTTATAATTAGATTTATACGACATCCACCCATAAGAAGGAGAGATGTGCATCCATTTTACACCATATGCTTGAATTCATTTACGAGTTTTTTTTTTCTAAAGGTAAGGATTGATCAGAAATTCTTTGATTGGCCACCTTAGCTAAATTCCGAAAAAATTCAAATAAATTGAAGTCCAGTGCAACAAATCTAAGTAAAGCTGTTGGCATGCAAAGTTTAGTATGGTTGCCACAGGCTCTCCTGGCCTGTCTTAGAGTACCACCTACCCCAACCTATTTCTTTCAAAACCAGAGGCAACTATATTTGCCACGAGCACATTTTCCCATTATTTCTTTAACAAAGTTTTTCTTGGGGTCCATATTTACATGTCTTTATAAAAATATAACTTTCCTAATAAGAGTTGATTAAAAACTTGCAAAGTAGCCATGTATCTTGCTTGAATCAAGTAAAATCAGCAAGGATTGATATAACAGATATAAAATAACCTTGGCTAATTCAGGGAAAGACAAGTATGCATCAAACATGTGTGTTTTCAGGTTATAGCTTGTTGGCTACGTTTCTCCTCAATCCAAGCTACAGTATTCATCCTTATAGGGGCGTCACGTATTGACCCTTCCCCTCGATGTTTTTGGCCAGTGGATAAATATAATTGAGTCAGTAAAATAGTGACATGAAGCACTGCTATTTTATTGCTACAATTTGTTTTATTAGGTAAATAGGCATATAGAAGTACAAGAAGTCTGGTATCAGTTGATAAAAAAAAAAATATGGATTAATCTTAATAGAAACCTGACCCCAATCAGTATATAAAATAACCAGCCAGTCAGTAAAGTAATTGATCCCCCCGAAAAATTTTGGCTAGTGACACCTTTGTATCCTTACTCAAATCACCTATTTTTTCAACTTTATGTCCTAAAGATAAGTAAAAGCAAATACTAAGTTTATTAAAGACCTTACCCTATTTTCAATTCATTAATGAGTGGCTTTCCTCTTTCTCTGTCTGATATATATGCATTTACTGCATCCTAGAAGAAAAAGAAAGTATTAAATATAAACCAAACACCCAATTCTATTTTAAATCAGGTAGGAGGGGGCGGTTGTACTAGGGAAAAACTCTAAAAACAAGTATTCGTTCCTTCTCAAGTGACGGAGTGTACCCTACCAAATCCAGATAATTATTTGGAGTTTATTGATTTGCTAAATAGTATACAAATACATAAGTTAACCTGCATAAACTATATATGCTTAGTGTTACCATTGCCAGTGGATTTGAGAGTTCCTCCCTACCCCCTCCTCCCCAAAAACCTCCTGGAAAAAAGCCCTAGGCTAAAAACTACTTTAGCTGATTTTCTGGTGCTTTTTCATTTTTCTTTTTATTGGCATTATAAACTAAAGATTGATGAGAAATCAGTAAAAAAAAAGAATGCAAACCCAAAAATCAACAGAGCCAATGTTTACCCTAGAGCCACATCCAGTCATTAGGGAGGAGCCTGAATTCAGTTGCAACAGTTCCAATTCCCATATTTGGAAAGAGCATTGGTAAATTTTTCCTTTTCTCAATTTATTCCCTAGCTATAAGATGAGCATACTGTACAATGCCCCTTTTAAAATTTTTCATTATTATACTAATTGCTGACCTTGAAAATCCTATTTCATTGTCAGATTATGATTCCCCTGCCACCGCATTTAGACAAATCGACGTTCCTGTCTCAGTCACTGAATCCGAGGAGATAAACATCGTTACGCTTATGAAACGTGGCAATTCTGAAGGGTTAGATAACCCCTTTTCTAATCTTGTAAAAGTCGTTACGCCTGGTACTACAACTGTATTTGCACATATAATAAATTTAATATTTCAGACAGGAGTTTTTTCCACTTCTTTTTAGGTTACAAAAGCTATTGCTCTACATAAAGGGGATGACTATAATAATCCGTAAAATTACCCCCCAATTTCAATACTGTCTGCCTTTTCTAAAATTGTAGAAAGAGAGCTATATAATCGGATCTACAATTTTTTTTTGAAAAATCAGAAGTGTTTTCAAAGCTTTAATTTGATTTCCGACAGGGACATGGGACTGATCATCCAAAGCTCATTATTAACCAGTTTGTGAGTGATTATCTTAACGAAGGGGAAATTCCTGCAAGCCTGGTCCTGGGAATTCAAAAAGGGTTCGACTCAATTTCTCACTTGATTTTATTTTCTAAGCTTAATAACTCAGGAGTTTTTGGGAAAGCATTGGATTTAGTAAAATCATATCTTACTTAGAAAACACAAGTTTCTATAATTAATAATTCTCCCTTTTCTTTCATTCCACTATTGTCATTGGTTGGTGTCCCTCAGGGTTCAATTATGGGCCCTCTTTTCTTTCTTCTTTATATTAACGATGCGTGTTTTGCTACCAGCTTCATCTTCTCTAGATACGCAGTTTACTGATGATACAACTGCTTGTATATGCGGTAAATCTTAGAATGAGCTTCTAATAAATATTTCCCATGCATACAGTCGTATTTCTAAATAGATTTCTAAATAGAACTTCTAAATTCTAAATCGTATTTCTAAATAGAACTTGTGCTTAATAAGAAAAAAATAAACTTATTATTTATTGTAGAGTTGGGTGCAGATTTCCAAAACTAACTAACGTTTGCGTTATGCTAGAAGAAGGTTTATCGTCTATTGAAAGAGTGATATGAATTCGTTATCTAGGTGAGGCTATTGACAAAAATTTTTCATGGAAGGATCACATCAATGTTGTTCGTGCAAAAGCATTACGGGCCATTGGTATTATGAACTGACTGAAAAATTTAATTCCTGACTCTCCACTTAAGTCACTTTATTTTAATTTAGAATAATATCATTTTTATTACGCGGGATTGGTTTACCTAAATACGTTTCAGTCTAATCTTATTTCACTTCAAAAGATAAAGAATAAGGCTGCTTGTGTCCTTAGTTATTTCTACTGTCTCCTTCTCTTTTGCCAAATAAATCAATGATATAATCATAATACACAATTGTGGATATTCTCCCAGTGAGTCTTACTGCCCAGTCTTCTATATTTTTGTTTAAAGTTAAATTCTACCGTGAAGCTCTTCCTAAATACTTCTATCAAATGAACATGTTCCTTGTGTCCCAAAATGCCCATTTCTACTCGATCTGGGCCTCGTCCATTAATCCCTTCGCCAAAATGTGAGAGGTCAAGATTTACAGTGTGGTATATGGTTCCTTTGATTTGGTAGAAGTTTGTTGCATCTATAGATGCAATGTTGTCACTTACTGCCATTAGATATCGGCCCTGAACGCTGCTTGTTCAATGCTTTAAAAATTTATTTTTGGTGAAGGATGGTGTCTTGTATTTATTTATATTTTTTATTATTTTGTGATTGTTTGGATGATCTTTCTGCACTCCCTGTCCACCGTTGCCTGATAATTAGTATTATTAAGCTGGTATTGTCTTGAATGGACGTGTGTTGGCAGCAGGTTGGAGTGGCATGTCAATGCTATTTCATTGCTGGTCTTTTCATTTTTCAGTGAATAAGCATTTTTCTAGAAAAAGCATTTTTCAATGTAAGTAAATCCAAAAAAGGTATTTTTCTAAACCTGGGGAAAGAAATTTGGAACAGCTCCAATACCTCCCCCTCCCTGGCTGCCCCCCAAGTAATGCTAAAGTAGGGGATGGAAGTAAAGTGAAGCAACGTACTTTTAGGAATGAGATATTTTCATGGCTTCCTTCAAATGTCCCCTGGTCTTAGCAATTACCAAGCATTAAATTGTCAGTTTGATTAGCTCCTAAATTGATTAATGCCCAAAAAACCACCAAATCCCTTTTCTATAAGCCAGATAAAACTTCAAGTGCATGGCAATGTAGTCTACTGTGCTCAAATATCTTGTCTAAAATTGCAGTTGAGAGGCTTGTTGCTAACTTGGACAGCAGTTGAGTTAGGTGAACAATATTTTCATGAATGTATCAAGAGCCTAAAATATACACTTGGGAGGTATTATTGAGCCAATATCTCTACACTTTCCTTATTTTTGGGGCTTAGAAATGCTATTTGTTTAGAACACTATACACATAACATGTCTGTACCCGTCTAAATTTTGACAAATGACATTTTACCTTAATTTTGAGCTTTCAATGTCTTTTTCCTTGGTTCTAATTCTTGAGAATACAATTCTTAGTATTTATATTAATTGCTATCAACGTACTTTTCTAAATTAAGAAATATGTTATTTTTGACACCTTATAAGTCAGAATTGAGGCACAAAACACTTTCCTTGTATGCCATTTGAGTAGTAGATCTATTTATCAAGGTTTCATGTGCAGGGGCGGATCCAGGGGTTGTTTTTAGGGGTAGGCTAAAAGACCCCCCCCCTCCGAAAAAAGGTTGAAAGTTGTACTAATTACAGGGACAGAGGGGTAAAAAAAAACCGATGTGGAAGCCAAGTTTTTATTGGTGCACTACCCAACCATTAACTCTGTATCTACCACTGTTCACGTGTGTAACACAAATATTGAAGGTCAGTGCCCCTTGAGAGGGGAAGAAATGTAGGTATGTGCTTCAAAATACCTTCCCAGGGGATCAACAGGTCTCTGGATCCATTCTTGAAAGCTTTAATTGCCTAACTTTGCTGCCCTGCTCTGTTAGCCCTGCCTGCCCTGCTCAATGGTATTATTGCTGCATTCTACTCTCTAAAAGGAACAATTTAGAATTCTGAAAACTACTTTAAAACATTCTAAAACGCTTACTTAGCCTATATCATTCCTTAACGTGTACTAGAAAACTTTACCCCCGTCGCTCCTTAATGGTCAAATATATGCCGTGACTTGTATGCTATATATCCAATGAATTTTCCATGCATCATCTATGGCATCCCCTGCTTATGCTGTGATGTTTAATTTGTATGCATGCAATAGTTGTTCATTGTTGAATAGGTGATCTATATTAAATGTTGCAGTGTCTTTTTTTGTCTTTTCTTCTTTTTTGCACTTTTTCTCTGTTTACTTTTTGCATTTTTTGACAGGTTAGAAATCAATAAAGAAATTATTGATAAATTGACTTAATGGTAAACAAGCAAACAACAGCATTATGCTTTTGATATAATTTAGCTAGGAAAAATGAATACATAACTATGATGCTTTTTCATGCTCTTTCTCAATATTAATTTAAAGAACTTTTCCCACAAAATAAGTTTTTCAAAGAAAAGTAAAGAACTCCATTAAAAAAATTTAGCAAAAATAAAATAAAATAATCTACCAAGCGTGAAACTACCACAAATCAGCATCTATAAATAAATGAAACCCAAAACGAGCAGAAATTACAATAAATAACCGAGTAAAACTCAAAACGAGCAGAAATTAACATGAGTAAGGCTCAGAACCCCAATGCCTTCCCAAGGCCAGAACATAATTTGCACTTCACTGAAAAAAAAAAAAATACAAATGAATGTGCATTGTCAGTTTAATATACATATACTGATATCTAGTAATCAAAATGTTATTATTGTTTGATTTATTAAAGTTATAAAAGTAAAAACATTTATATTTTTTCAGTAAAGTGCAAATTTTGTAAAGTGCAAAAGTGCAAAGTGCAAGTAAAGTGCAAGAAAGCCATTTATTAATCAAAATGAGCCCTAGTCCTGTTAATTTCTGCTCGTTTTGAGTTTGACTCAAAACGAGTTTGACTTTGCTCGTTTGGTTAATTATTGTAATTTCTGTTCGTTTTGGGTTTCATTTATTTATCGATGCTGATTTGCGGTAGTTTCACGCTTGATAGATTATTTTATTTTATTTTGGGGCTAGTTGAATAAATTGTTTTAAGGGGCTAGTTGCCCTCCAATCACTTTCAACTATTAAAAAGGGCACTAGAACTCTCAATTTAAAATCGAATTAGCCCCCTTTGAAGTTTCTACGACGACCATTTCCATATGAAGTGCCCAGATCTAAAGGAAAAAAAAATGATAAATAGTGCATTGTGGCAACATCGTTCATATATGCCCTCAGGGCATAACTTAAAACCCTTGACCAAAGGGTTGTGGGGAAGTGTCCTCCTTAAAAACATATTTTCATTCTGGAAATCAACTACGCTGAACAAAATGACTATCTTAAAATTTTGATTGGAATTGTTTGGGGAACGACTCAAAATTTTGATTGGATGTGTTTGGGGGAATGATGGGCGTGGGGGGGGGCTAGTTGCCCCCCAATCACTTTCGACTATTAAAAAGAGTACTAGCCCTTCGAATTTCCAATTGAATGAGCCTGTTTTGAAGTTTCTACGACAACACCTTCTATAAAAACCTTATATGCCCCCAAGGGCATAACTTAAAACCCTTGCCCTGAGGGTTGCGGGGGAGTGTCCTCCTCAAAAACACATTTTCTATCTGGAAATCAACAAACTAAAAAAATAATATATGGTACATTGTGCCAACATTGTTCTTATATGCCCTCAGGGCATAACTTAAAACCCTTACCCCAAGAGTTGTGGGGGAGTGTCCTCCTCAAAAAGATATTTTATATCTGGACATCAACTATGCTGAACAAAATGACTATCTAAAAATTTTGATTGGAAGTGTTTGGGGAAATGATGGGCGTGGGGGGGGGGGCTAGTTTCCCTCCAATCACTTTTGACTATTAAAAAAGGCATTAGCCCTTTGAATTTCCAATAGAATGAGCCTTATTTGAAGTTTCTATGACAACGCCTTTTATAAAAACATTATATGCCCCCAGGGCATACTTTAAAACCCTTGCCCTGAGGGTAGTAGGGGAGTGTCCTCCTCAAAAACATATTATCTATCTGGAAATCAGCAACGCTGAACAAAATGGCTATCTCAAAGTTTTGATTGGATGTATTTGGGAGAATAATGGGCGTAGGGGGGGGGGCTAGTTGCCATCCAATTTCTTTCGACTATTAAAAAGGGCACTAGCCCTTTAAATTTCCAATCGAATGAGCCTTTTTTAAAGTTTCTACGACAACGCCTTATATAAAAACCTTATATGCCCCCAGGGCATAACTTAAAACCCTTTCCCTGAGGGTTGTGGGGGAGTGTCCTCTTCAAAAACATATTTTCTATCTGGAAATCAACTATGCTGAACAAAATGGCTATTTCAAAATTTTGATTGGATGTGTTTGGGGGAATGATGAGCGTGAAGGGGGGGGCTCGTTGCCCTCCAATTACTTTCGACTATTGAAAAGGGTACTAGCCCTTCGAATTTCCAATCGAATGAGCCTGTTTTGAAGTTTCTACGACAACGCCTTCTATACAAACCTTATATGCCCCCAAGGGCATAACTTAAAACCCTTGCCCTGTGGGTGCGGGGGAGTGTCCTCCTCAAAAACACATTTTCTATCTGGAAATCAACGAAGTAAAAAAAAATAATATATGGTACATTGTGCCAACATCGATCTTATTTGCCCCCGGGGCATAACTTATAAACCCTTGCCCTGAGGGTTGTGGGGGAATGTTCTCCTCAAAAAGATATTTTCAAGCTGGAAATCAACTACGCTGAACAAAATGGCTATATCAATATGTTTATTGCAGGTGTTGGGGGGAAGGAGGGGCGTGGGGGGGGGGCTAGTTGCCCTCCAATCACTTTCGACTATTAAAAAGGGCACTAGCCACCCCAATTTTCAATCAAATGAGTTTTTTTTCGAAGTTTCTACGATAACTCCTTTGATACGAAGTGCCTGTCGAAGAAAGAAGCAGAAAAAAAAAACACATTGTGGCCACATCGTTCTTTACTTAGGCAGCGCTAGCGCGCTGCCTATGATAATAATTGGTTATGTAGCAAATTATTTTTTTGAGACCTTAAAGTGACTTAAAACAGCCAATAGTAGCCAAGAGTTTAACAATGTGTTTCTGAAAAAAGTATCTAGTGAAGAAAAATTGCCCTTTGTAGCTGATTAAGGAATAATAATGATTATTTTGATTAATCTCAGGTATTAAATGTTATTTTAAAAACAAATTTATAGCAATTTTGAAAGAGCAAGAAACCCCTCAATAATGGCATCAGACCAAAACAAAAGTACACCATTGTTTGAAATCCTAAACTGGCAACTTACATCCCTTACATTGAACAATGTCAGTTTTTGCTGTGATGTTATTTATGAGGGGTTTCAGGCTCTATCTAAAAATTCCGACAAATGTGTTTTCGAAATATGTTTCACTAGCATTTTACTATTAAGACTAGCTTACTTAGATATAGGTCTTTCAAGGTCGACTGGTGTATAAGGCAACAACGATGCCTTTCCATGATCTTTTGTGCTTTTGACCAAAGTTCTTCGAGCGACGATCTCAGAAGCGCAGCATCCTTCTCAGGGCATTTTCCCAGTGTTGTGTTCTGTCGCCCATGTCTTCTGATGCCAGAAGGAACCCAACCCTACGCATCGTGGGGTAGGCGGCCCTCACCCATCCGCACCATGTGACCCCAATATCGTCATCGGTTAGTCACAATTCTATCGATCACGAGCGGCTGCTTTGTCTTTTCACGTATAGAGGCGTTGGTTAGCTTATCAGTCCACTGGATACCAAGGATACGCCGAAAACAGATGTTCTCAAAACCCTTGATTCGCTTTTTCAGCTGCTTAGTCAACGCCCAAGATTCGCAGCTGTACATTAGTACGGAGAGGACGTTACTATTGAAAAGCCGGAGCTTGAGCTAAAGGGAGTATGTCAGATTCCTCTGACTATTTCTTAACATATTGAAACCCCGTCCTACTCATGTAACCCTTGTGATAATTTCCTGCTTAAGATTTCCATTACATTGAAAGATACTATCCAGGTATTTGAAATTTTCAACCTGATCTAGTACATCAGATCTGATTTTGAGCGGTGAGGCAGGTAGGGTATTGACGCTGTTTCGCATGACTTTTGTTTTCCATGTACTAATTGACAGACCAACTCGCCTGGCCCTACTGGAGAGTAGAGCTATATTATTCTGTAGCTCCCCTCATAAATGAGATAGGAGGGTTATATCATCAGCAAAATCGCCGCCATAGAATGTGCGGTTTAGGTTCAGCTGAATTCCACCTCTGAAGTTACATTTTCGAAGTACATAATCGATGAGAATAGCAAACAACACTGGGGAGAGGATACATTCTTCGCGGACACCAGACTTCACACTGAACCATTCGGTAGGGTCCCCATCATCAGTCCGTACAGCATATAAATGATTCTCGTATAGCCTTACAATCATACAAACAACTTTGTTGCGAAATCCATAATACCGAAGTATTTTCCATAGTGAGTCTCCGTGGACCAAATCAAACGCTTCTTCTTCTTCTTCTATTTAACAGCAAGCGGGCTTTTCAGTAAAACTATTTAGCCCTTTTCCTTTTGCTTCACTCTGTGGGCTACAGAGCTACTGGCTTGATTGCCTCATATTTATTATATATATTCAGATATCTTTCAGCAGATCTTTCGACTCTAGGAGTTCAAATATAAGATGATAGATGTCAACGCTTTCAAATAAGTCAACCTTATATAGATGTCAATGATAGATGTCAACCTTATAAGAAAACCGAAATATATTTTCTTGTGATTATTATCTCTTCTAATCAGCAGTTGTACCAAACCAATTCTGCTCAAGTCATCCTCAGGGCTATACTGTGGTGTTTATCCTCCCCATAGTATAGTACAGACGGTTTGATATCATCTATTTTCCCTTCTTGTTTTTAGTTTTATTTTTGTGTTTTAAAGCTTTTTCCAATAGGCAATGATTAGAAGTCCTCCAAAAAAAAAGTCCCCCCGGATCCCAAATCAAATTCCAGTGAAAGTGTCATAGTGAAAGATACCCATCCTGGCTGGTCAAGCCTATCTCAAAGTTCTAATGATAGCTCCAATTCGGAGAATAGGACAATGATAAGTGTAGGGGCTAATGTAACCATAAACGATGATAATGGGTTTCAAGAGGTCCTCTCTAGAAGTTCTACAAAAAGGAAAAAAATCTCCCCAATTAAAAGCATTTCCCCTCTCCCTGCCCAAGATCCTACCTCCAAAAACTTAGGAATTTACCTTAAAATTACTCCCACTACCCCATTTGAAATAAAAATGATCACTGCAATAAGAGTTGCAATTTTTAAATTGCTAAAATCAATGTTCTCTCTTAAAATTAACCGTGATGGATCTCTGCTAATAGTTGTAGAAGATCAGAAATCAGCATATACAATAATTAACCTAAAATCCCTTCTGAATAACCCTATTATTGCATCTAATTGGAACCCAAAACAATCACCAACAAAAATAGTAGTTTATAATGTTCCCCCAGAGATATCTACTCAGGAGTTAAAAGAATGGATCTCTCAATGGATCTCAGATAGGGAAGGAAACACAATCCCAGTTGAGGATGTTACCCAACTTGGAAAACCTAACTCTAATGGCCTAAAAACTAGTAGATCCTTCTTATTCACACTGAAAGATAAAATTGATATCCCAGAAAAATTATTCCTATTTGGGCAAATCAAACCACACAAGGAATACAAACCTAAGCCTATCCACTGTCAGAAGTGTTTCAAACTGGGACACACAACAAACAAATGTAATGAAATTCTCCGAGAGTGTAGTAATTGTAAAGCTTTCCATCCTAAAGAGCTGACAACTTGCAACAACACTCAGCCTACATGCATCAATTGCAAAGGCCCACATGAGTCTACAAATAAATCATTATGCCCTGCATACAAGAGAAGAGCTCTAACACTCCAAATATAAACAGAAAAGGCCATCCCATATCCCTTTGCAGCAATGGAAGCAAATGCTGCCCAACGATACCAAATAAAGCCTGTAATGAAACCAACCAAAACCCCCAAGTCAAATGCCCCCAATGCGTCACGCACCCCATATAAAACACCATCTTCTAAGCCCCCAAGCTCAAATCCCTATTAGAAGGAATCACCAAGCCAACAAGCCTCCTTATCCGGTGAGATGAGGTCAGTTTGGCCCCCCCCTCCCAAGAAAAAACAAAACAGAAACACAACCCGGAAACAGACCCCTAACCAACAAAAAGGATTCACAACCAAAAATGCAATCCCCAAAAATTAGCTTATTCATTCTAAACTGTAATGCAGTTCAGGCCATGAACATACATCAACTACAGAAAACAAAAATTACTGCAGAATTGGCAAAAATCTACATCCCAGATGATATGCTCATTCAAGCAAAAAAAGATCTTGCTTTACTTTTAACAAAGCTGAACATTGATGCACAGTCATATGAAGAATAAATCAACAACACAACATTTATCAATACTCCAATGGAATGTAAGATCACTCACAGAAAATAAGCTAAAAGAACTAATATAATTTATGAATAATAATTCGATTAATATTGCTTGCCTCCAGGAAACTCATTTAACCCAAAATCAACAAGTTAAGTCTCTGGGATATACTATCCTGAGAAAGGATAGATCTTCAGAGAGAAAAGAAGGTGGTGTAGCTTTATTAGTTAAAAATAATATAAAATTTTTTTGCATCAATTTGCCAGATTTTGAAAATGATGTTGATGTGATTGGTATCAGTGTTTTGCTGAATAATTTAAAAACCTTCATAATAAGCTTTTATAACCCTAATGGCCAAACTACAGATGCCAAGTATTTATTTAATTATACGAATAATTCTAATATGTTAAAAAATATCATTATTTGTGGTGATTTGAATACCCACAGCCTTTTGTGGGGGAATAAACCAGCAAATAAAGCTGGTAAATTCATTGAGCATATGACTTCAAATAATAATGAATTAGCTGTTGCTACCCCTCAAAACTTGAATACATATTTCAAACCCAAAAGTGGCAGATTCTCCAGAATTGACTTACAAATTGTTTCATTAACTTTTTTGAACAAAATTTACATAAATGAAATTGATAGTCTATGTACTGACCTCTTTGATATAGTTTGCTCCCTAACTGAACCTGCTGAAACTCTGTCTCATGCCTCAAAGTATATTAACACTGAATCAAATTGGTCTATGTTCCAAAATAAGCTAAATGATGAAATTACAAGTTTCGCCCAAAGTTCATGCATTTCAAACACAACAGTTGACACACATGCTGAAGCCTTGACATCTTTACTAACAAATACAGCTAATCATGCTATCCCCAGGACAACACATAAGAAAACATTCCCTGAACAAATTCCTAAAGCATGGTGGACAAATGAGTGCCTAAATAAATGGAGGATAAAAAAGGCAGCTAGGACAGAATTCATAAAAAAACCAACACCTACTACATATTTAAAAAAATTACAAGCAGAATCTTATCTAAAAAGGACTAAAATAGATGCCAAATATAAGTACTGGAATAATTTTGCAAATAAGCTCTCCAAAGAAACGCATGAGCCCATTATGTATAAAGTCATAAACCGCGTATGTGAGAAAAAAACTTCCGCCAATCCACACCTGTATGAGTTTGCGCTTAACAAAACCATTATGACAAAGATAATGGAAAAGCTAACCTATTTGCAACTCTTTTTGTTAATAAGCTAACATCAAATAATCAAAGCAAACTGTCCACAATTCATATGAGCCCACGCTCCTACCAACCACGCCCAGGATCTGAGTACATAACTAATCCATTTTCAATCCAGGAATTGAATAATGCAATACATCATATTAGAACCAAAACTAGCGGCAGCTATGACAATATACACCCTACATGGATAAAGAATCTCACACCTTCATACAAACAATTATTGCTAAATTGTTATAATCACGCTTGGGCATCTTCTAGGTTCTCCAATATATGGAAATGTTCGTCCCTCCTACCAATCCTAAAGAGAAATAATCCGAAAGACAACCCTGTGTACTATAGACCCAAAACGACAATTTCTCCGATGGGGAAAATAAGGGAGATAAATATATATCAGATACTACTCTGGTTTGTTGAAAAGAATAATATGGTCACGCACCCTTAAACTGGTATCATGAAAACACTCCACAGAAGATTCTTTCGTTTCGCATATAATAAAATCTATAAATCACTCTAAAAAATAATGTCCTTGTTGCAGCTTTCCTAGATTTTGAAGGGGCATATGACAATGTGAACCACCAAATCCTTTTAAACAAACTTGCACACCTTGGAGTACCCCCTAAGCTAGTATCTTTTATTAAATCCTTCATAGAATTGCGAAGTTTCATCGTTTGTGTTGGTTCAGCCTCTTCACCCCAAAACACAATAACCAAAGGCCTACCTCAAGGAGCAGTCATCAGTTGCCTCCTATTTGCCCTATATCCCTGGGACATGAACCTACCTCACACGAATCTACAATATGCTGATTATCTAGTGCTATGGTCATCTGGCAACACCTTCCAGATAGCACAGTCAAATCTGCAAAAGTCACTTTTCCAGTTAGAAAAATTCTCTCAACATTCAGATTTACCCATTGCATCCACCAAGTCAAAAATAATCCAATTTCACCGGAAGCGAAACCATGTTAATGCAAAACTAACTAAATAAAACAACTATTCCAGAAGAGAATCATATTAATTACCTAGGTCTCATACTTGACCAAAAACTTAATTTCTACCTCCACATTTCAAACACAATAAAAAAATACTATAGAAAAACAAATATACTAAAAAGACTTCTTTCCACACCCTGGGGCTGTAAGGAGAAAACCTTACTCCAGTTTTATAAATCACATATAAGACCCCATATTGACTATGGACTCATCGTCTATGGTGCATGTGCAAAGACCCAGATGCAAAAAATTGAAACAACGCATAATGATATAATACATCTCATATTTGGTCTTGGGAAACCCACAATCACCAAGTTTCTGCTTATGGAGAGTTGATTAACAACAATAAGGGAGAGACGTAGCTTTCTCTTGACAAAACATCTTACAAAAAATGAATCAAATAGCTCACACACGTTACATAATTGGTTAAGAAATACAGCCATGTTTAGAGGCATTGCAGATGAGTATGCCAATATTCAGAAGAAGTTCCCCATACCAGCAAAGTCTATTGCACCCACTTTGCCCCGATTCCCCCCATGGAAGTGGTCAAGTCCCATAATAAATAATGAGTTCTCAAAGTGGAATAAAGATTTAACCCCCATTGCTTTTGTCCAGAAAAAATTTGCCGAACTTAATACAATTACCTATAAAAATCACTTCCAAATATTTGTTGATGGGTCAAAAATGAATGAGAAGGTTGCCAGTGGTGTTTTCCTTCCTCACCTGAATATTGAAATGGGTGAGAGATTATATAATAATTTATCTATAATGTCTGCTGAGTTAAATGCCATAATCATGGCATTAGAACACCTTAAAGAAAACCAACCTTTGATTGCAAATTCAAATAATATTATCATATATTCTAACTCTCTATTAAGCCTTGAGTTGCTGGCCTCAGCTCCTAAATATAAGTTGGACATTGACACTTATCATTGTCTCAGTATTATTGATAATCTTGCTTCAAGTGGCATAAAAACTTAATTTCAGTACATTCCTAGCCACTCTGGCATAAGTGGTAATCATCAGGTTGATGAAATAGCAAAAAATGATATAAATATTGACCAGCCAAGTGGGAGACTAATCCCAATTAGAGATATTTACCGATGGAGGCTATCAGAGATTAATTTTAATAAGATTAATCCTTTCCTCCTTTCCCAATAAGTATCTTTTTAAAATTTATCATAGAAGTTATTCTGGAAAAAATGGAATAAATTTCTTTGCATTCTCATATAAGTTTTCTAATTAAAGCGTTTTAATTCCCCAGTCTTCTTTTTAAAGGCATTGTAATATGAATAATGAAAAAATTTACCATTGCCTATGTAAATGTGATATTCTGACGTCTGCACAACATACCTTGCTTTGTAAACTGTTAGAAAGTTTCAAACACCAAAAAAATCTCACTATCAGCCAAGAGCCTTGCCAAGTATACCTGCACACAGAGCACAGGAATCGATATCTATCGTCTTATATTTGAACTCCGTGAGTCAAAAGATCTACTGAAAGATATCTGAGAATATCTAATAAATAAGAGACAACCAAGACAGTAGCTCTGTAACCCACAGAGTGAAGCAAAAAGAAGAGGGCTAAATAGTATCAACTGAATAGCCCGCCTGCTGTGAATTAGAAGAAGAAGAAGTTGCCTTCATTGACTTTTTGAAAGCGTATAAGAATGATAAGTGTAGGGGCTACATTAGCCCCTACACTTATCATTGTCCTATTCTCCGAATTGGGGCTATCATTTGAACTTTGAGATAGTGTGCTTGACCAGCCAAGATGGGCATCTTTCACTATCACACTTTCACTGGAATTTGATTTGGGATCTGGGGGGACTTTTTTTTTTGGAGGACTTCTAAACATTGCCTATTGGAAAAAGCTTGAAACAAAGAAAAAACAAAACAAAAACAAGAAGGTGAAAATATAAAGATATCAACACGTTTGCACTATTATATGGGGAGGAGAAACACCACAGTATAGCCCTGAGGATGAGTTGAGCAGGATTGGTTTAGTACAACTGCTGATTAGAAGCGATAATAATTCACAAGAAAATATATTTTAATTTTCTTATAAGAAAATCTCTATCTCAGTCTGCCATTTGTTTGCTTCTTTTATGAGTACCCTCAAACTGAATATCAAATCAGCGCACGATCTCCCTGGTCATAACCCATGTTGCTCATCTCTTAATATTGCGTCAACTTGTGACTGAATACGGTTCAGTAGTACTTGGCAGAAAATCTTACTCCCTAGAGACTGCAGAGCGATACCTCGCCAGTTATTACAGTCGGTTGTTCTGCCTTTCTTAAAGAGCTTGACGATAACCCCTTTCTTCCAATCGGTGGGAATATTTTCAGTTTCCCATACCTGAGAAATAATCTCGTGAAGGGGCTCGGCAATGACCTCAGCTCCATACTTGAAGAGTTCAGGCTGTAAGCCATCAACTCCTGCAGCTTTGTCATTCTTAATCTTATGCAATACTGTCTTGACTTCAAAAAGGCTTATAGGTTCTTCGCTTATGTCAAGTTGAAGGAATGGTAGCTCAGTCAGTGGAAAGTTGAGTACCTCATTGAAGTATTCCTTCCATCTCTTATCAATGTTTTTTTTTTGTAAGAAGTTGACCAGCCTTACTTTCAATCACAGGTGCCGGATTTCTGAAATCTCCAGTTATTTCCTTGTTGAAACGATAGACTGTTCGACTGTCGCCCTTACTGGCGGCTGCCTCGGCTTCAGCCACCTTTGTCTCAAGAAAGAGTCGTTTGTCAGTTCTGGTAGACCACTTAATGGCCTTGTGAGCTTGCTTATATTTATATTTCAAAAAATCTTTGTACTCGACAGTGGACTCATTCTCGCATGATTCCAACATGATTTTGGTTTCTTTCCGGTCATTCATAAGTTTTCAAGATTTGTCGCTGATCCACTGCTCACTTTTCTTTTTTGCATACCCGATGTTTTCTTCGGCGGCAACCCGCACACATTGTACAATAGACTCCCATCTCTTGTTTACTGTTGCAGTCGTGTCTTCAGTTGAAAGACTTGCGAACCTATTAGCAAGATTCACATAGTACGGTTGTCGAAGATTCTTGTCCTGGAGCTTCCGGACGTCAAAGGACTTGATAGGGTTTTTATATCTCTTCACGGTCTTCAGCTTGAGTTTGAAACGCAAACACCAGTTGGTGGTCAGAGTATGTATCTGCGCCATGGTAAGTTCGCACATCTTCCAGCGATCGTCTATGACAATTTTTCACCAATATGTGGTCAATCTGGCTTCTTGTAAAACCATTAGGAGAAGTCCAAATTTATATCTGCACTTCACGTTGGGGGAACCATTATCTACCTACTATCAGGCTTCGGCTGTCCCACACATCAACCAAACGCACTCCATTATCATTGATAACACCCAGGCTATGGCGGCCTAGCACATCAGGCACAAAACTGTTATCACTACCAACTTTGGCATTAAAATCGCCACACACAACTAATATTTTGTGCTCAGGTACTGTATTGAGTATGGCGTTCAAATCACTATCAAGACTGTCCTTGGGGTCCCCACCAGAATCGTTTTTGGGGGCATAGGCTGCAATGATTGTGAGTTTAGACTGGGAGCTTTAAAACCGAGCATTAAGTATTCTTTTACCCTTAAGCAGAAGTTTCATCATCGACTTCTTTGCTTTTTTACCGAAAACTAGAGCGTCCCTAGCTTTGCATTTCTTCTCTTTACCTAAGAAGAATACTTCATATTTTTCAACATATGTTGAACCAGCGCCAGTCAGACTGGCTTCAGACATAGGTGCTATTTCAATCTTATATGATTGGAGAATTCTAATCACGCCCTCTAGACGACCTGGTTGTGTGTCAGGATCAACAGTCCTGACATTCCAAAAAGCAAGACGAAAAGGTTCATTTGCTGTCAAAAATCGTGTCCGGTGATGGTCAGTGTCGTTGCCAGAGAAATCAAATTAGGTCCGAGGCTTTTCGTTGTCGTTTCGAAAATCATCAAAAATCTTTACAGGGATAGGGGATTAGCCTATAGCCCAACCCTCCTGAATCCTGAATCTGCTACAAGTGACAATTGTTTCTCACTGGTCAATTTTTTTAGAAGCCTGCTTTTAAACTTTTGGTTATTATGGGCTGCTTTGAGCCCTGTAAGGGCTCAACTGTAATTTCCCCTGTGGAAGGATAACATGCAAAATTTTGAAGCATTCCAAATTTTTTTTTCCTGACTAAAGCTCAGGTGAACTAGGTCGGGTTTAAATAGACTAGATGGTCCGTGATGGTTTGGGAGGTGTGGTCCCCCCATCAGGTTAGTCTAGTCTTCTGTCCCTAGTTAAACATGGGAGGAATCCAACTGCAGTCTCCTCATTGTGGTAGTAAGGTGGAAATGGCTGGAATTGCCAATCCCAATTCTGGCTGGGCCAAACCACAGAGGGTGCCGTCAGGGAGTGGAGACCTGTATGGTTAAATGTACTTCCACAAAATGTCCAAATGCAAGTCAATGCAAAGCGTCCAACCCATATTACAGTATTCCCAATAAGCAATGTGTTCAAGGTTTCATCAGTACCTTCTCCAGAAAATTGGCAATCTGAGGTACTCCTTTCGGAAGATAGACAGCCCCTCAGTGTAGGGTGCTGGAACGTCTGCTTGATGACCCAGTCGTTCATTGCTGGGGAATTTTTACATTACAACATAGACATCATGTGCATTTCAGAAGCTCGAATCAGCAGCATTGTGGAAGGCTCAGAGATTAGAACTCCTGAGAACAACTCTTCATTTTCCTTTTTCAACTCTGGATCCCTTGATGGATCTGCATATGGTGGAGTGGGCATCATCTTAAGCCCCCTTTCATCAAGGTCAGTTCTCAAGTAGGAAGCAATCTCACATAGAGTAGCAAGAGTGCAATTCAATGGCCACTTATTCAGCATATCAGTTATTATTATTTATGCTCAAATCAGAGATGCCCAGGGAGCAAAACAGATCTTTTTTACCAACTTCTAGCTTGTACACTTAAGAAGGTCCTAAAACAAGACCTCACCTTGATTGGAGGCGACTTTAACGCCAGAATCAGTAGAAAAGTATCCAATGCTGAGTCTGCCATTGGCCAGTTTGGTCTTGGAGCTAGATGTAGCACGGGATCAAGGCTTATTCAGTTTGCCATGATGAATGATTAGGTCATTACTAGTACCTTGTTCAGACACAAGCCCAGCCATAGAACCACATGGCATTCAAGAGATGGTAGAGCAAAAGCCCAGACTGATTACATATTCATGTCCTGCTGTTGGAAATTGATGGCTACAAGTAGTATACTGTACATTGGAGCAGATACTGGTTAAAAACATGGTTTAAATCATCTCCTAGTCACGTTAGATCTAAAAATGAAACTAGCAGCATGCCCCAAGACAAAACCCCCACAAAGATTTGACACCAATCACTTCAGTGTTCCTAATATATGAAAAGCATTCAGCTTAGAGATCGCTAATTGCTTTGAAGCTCCCCAAGTGCAAATGACCAATGAGCATACTCAGAGTTTTGACAAAGAGTGGGTGACCATATGCAATACAATCTATGAAGCTTCAGAAGCTACAATAGGATACTGTAAAAGACTGTCCAAAAAATGGATATCAACACACACAGTGCAGCTGGCTGAGTGCAAGCAACAGATCTCAGACAGAAAATCAGAGCTGTTCAAATGCCTGAGAAGCAAATGCCACCAGCTGGCTAAGAATGATAAGAACCAGTACTGGGAGAAAAACACCAAAACATGTAAGCTGCTGCCTCCAGATCCAACACCAGGAAGACGTATCAGCTCATAAAATCAATTAGGAGTAAATCACTTAAACCAAGAAGCACCTCTATCAAAGATGAAAACAGCAAGTTATTCTGAGAAAAAAATAAACAAAATAATTCATCACAGAAAGGAGCCCTTCAAGAAACTACTTAACCAGCAGTAACTCCCCACAGCAATGGATCATAATCAGCATGACCATAGCCCAAGCCACAGCCCTGGTGACCTGCAGGAACCAAACCCTCCCAGCAGTATCTACAAAGACGTGAACAGGGCTCCCCCCACATTAGATGAAGTCCAAAAAGCAACCAATGGCCTGAAAAGAAATAAAGCTCCTTGTCCTGATGTTATCCCAGCTGAACTTTACAAGTATAGGGGAACAGCACTTGTAAGCAGGCTTCATAAACCAAACTGCTGTATATGAGACAAAGAGATGGTTCCACAAGATTGGGGAGACTCTATCATCTTTCCAGTCTTCAAAAAAAGAGCTAAGGACAAAACACAGCACTTATCATTGGATGTCTCTCATCTGTGTTGCTGCTAAAATATTCACAATAGTGCTACACATTTGCTTTTGTGTCCAGCACAACATGAAGACAAGGCCCAATCAAGCTGGGTTCCACCCACGCATGTGAACAATATTTTAGGACAAATCCTTGAACACAGGGCAAAGCATCAGAAACCAACAGTGTCTCTATTCATAGATTTTATAACAGCTTTTGACTCTATTCTAAGGGATGGAATCTGGAAGGCCATGATGGAGTATAGAGTTCCAGATAGGATAGTCAGACTTATTTAAGCATACTATCAGCATACACAAGCCCCAATTCAGATTAGTGTGGACCTCTCCTTGATGTTCCAAATAGACTTTGGTGTCCAACAGGGATGTATATTGTCTTCCATCTTATTTGAATTCACAATCAACTAGATCATGACAAGAGCAATGACAACCTTCTTAGGCATTAAAGTAAGTCCCAATTTTGTGACCACTGATCTGGACAACACTGATGATATTAACTTATTAGCTGAGTCTCATTCAAAAGCCCAATCCATTCTATCAAAAGTAGCTAAAGAATCCTCTCTGGTAGGCCTGAGAAAAGCTCCTTGAATGCAAAAGTCTAGGCATCTGGTATACCATCTAAACCCCCCCCCCAATCTTACTAGAACAGTTGCCCATAGACAAGATACCTGAATTCAAGTACCTAGGTTCTGAGGTACTCCCCATATGAGGATGTGCATCAGAAATTCATTCAAGAATTGCTTCAGCAATTGGAGTCTTCACCCAGCTAAAGTCCTCTTTATGGAACCAGAAAAAAGTCCTCTTGAAGACAAAAATAAGGTTATATCAGGCCCTTGTTTGGTCTGTCCTACTATACAGAATTAGACATGGACTATGAAAAGCATCTGGCATACAAGCCCTTAATACTACTACTAATACTACTAACAACTCACTGCAGCACCAAGTCGCCTGAGACCAACACAGCTACGCACGCTTCTCCTCCACCCCAATCTCTTCAAAGCCTCCCTTTTAACACCCACCCACAAAGTTCCCATTTCTCTTAAATCTTTCTTTATGATGTCCTCCCACCCCAGACAAGGACAACCTGCTTTCCGTTTAGCCCTAGACAGTTGGCCAAAAAGAACAATCTTTGGAAATCTGTCATCCTTCATCTGCACAACATGCCCTAGCCACCTCAACCTTTCTTTCATTATGTCCCTAGAGAGCAGTATTGAACCACATTTTTGGTATACCCTATTGTTTGACATATGGTCAGTCAGCCAGGTACCCAGAACAATCCTTAAGCAATTTCTCAGGAAAACATCTAACAAATCTTCATCTGCTTTTCAGAGCATCCATGATTCAGAGCCATATTTGACCACTGTCATCACTGTAGCTTCTAATATGCTAATCTTGGTTTACAGACTTATCTTCCTATTCTTCCAAACTTTTTTGAACTGTGAAAAAACACCCTGAGCCTTGGCCATTCTACTTTTAACATCTTCACCACTCCACCATCATTACTAAAAATACTACAAAGGTAAATGAAGCTGCCCACCTGTTCAATCTTTTCATTACCCAGCATCACCTTTTCATCTTCACTTATTCCTAGCCTTAGTGACTTAGTCTTCTTAACATTAATTTTCAAACCTATTCTAACACCCTGTACTCAAAAAACCTCTAAAACTTCATTCATTTTGCTCACACTTTCATCTAGGATGCTTAAATCATCAGCATAATCTAAGTCCAGGAGACTTTTTCCTCCCCATTTGATTCTGTGGTCTCCCATTGCCTTTCCTGTGCTCTTTAAGACATAGTCCATCACAATAATCCATATAAAAGGGTATAGAACACAACCCTGCTTAACTCCCAATTTAATACAAAACCAGCTGCTAACCTCATTTCCTACCTTAACTGCAGCAGAATTATTCTTGTACATAGCACTAATTAATTTAATGTATTTGTCTGGTATATCATACAAGGATGTATTTGTCTGGTATACCATACAAGGATAAAACATTTACTAAAGCTCTTCTATTGACAGACTCAAACGCTTGCTCATAATCTATAAAACTGAGGACCAAAGGTGTTTGAAAACTCAGGCACTTCTCAATTATTAGCCTAACAGTGAAAATTTGGTTGACACATCCTCTATCTTTTCTAAAACCGCACTGTTCTTCTCTTAAAACTTTGTCAACAGCATCTCTCAGTTTAAAAAGTATCACATAACTAAGTAAATTTACTACCTACAGAGACCAGACTAATGGCTCAACAATCACCACACTCACTTTTATCACCTTTCTTATAAAGTGGCTTAATTTAGGTTTTCCTAAAATTTTAGGTACTTCCCCTTTTTCAAAAATCATATTCATAATCTTCAGCAACTTATTTCTAACTTCATAGCCACCATATTTAAGAAACTGATTTACCACACTTATCAGCACGCGGGGCCTTATTATTTTTTGATCCTATTAGTACTGTCACTAATTTCTCCTCACAAAATAATTCTTACCTCACATCCAAGGTATCACAAACTTTTCCATTTTCCTCTATATCTTTTCCTACAAGTCTATCTTGGTTAAGCAAATTCACAAAATGTTTGGCCCATCTCTCTTTAGTTTTTTCCTTATTGCTAATTGCAGCCCCATTCCTATTTTCAACTGGGCCAGGTGCAGATTGACTACTCCCTTTCAATTTGTTAACATGCCAATACAGTATTTTACTATTATGCCATCTAGCTGCATCTTCCAGATCCTTGGCAATTTTATCCATAGCCTCCACTTCACACTTTGTTAGTTCATATTTTAATGCTTTCTCCACTTTCTTTACATTCCTTTTGTTTTCATATGATCTATCACTCAAAGAATTCTTGTACAAATTCTTTCTCCTTTCTATTAAATATAGAGCTTTTTTACTAATATTATTAGTTGCAGTCCAAGGTTTTTTCCCTAAGACACCTTCAGCAACTTCACAAATTATTTTTCTAAAATTGCTCCAACCATCTTCCACATTATCAAATTTTAAACTCTCAAATTTAGTATTCAACTGTTCCTGGAAAGTCTCTTAAATTTTCATCCTGGAGTCTACCATCATCATAACTTCCTGGGAGGTAGTTACCCTTCCAATATTTCAGCTTTAAATTAACCCTTGACTCTACCAGATGGTGATGTTTACTTTTAACATCAAATAATGGCAAGATCCTAGAATCTTGTATTGATCCTGCCAGTCTTCTAATACATTTGACCATTCATCCACAAGGAGAATCATTGGCATCCAACTCTGTGATTGACTCAGCAATGATGAATTCTGCAAAATTTGCAATCAACCTTATGATTTGCCCACTATATTGATACAAAGAAGACTCTGATGGTTTGACCATGCAATTTGCCTCCCACAAAACACCTTTTGTCACTAAAGCCCTTAGATGTACACCTCTTCAGGGATGGAACAAGTGACAAAGAGACAGAAGAAAACATGGCTTGCCCACATCAAGGCAGACCTAGAACCACTTGATGGCTTCAAGAAGTATGGACAAAGATGGGATAAGTCTTGGCTCAAATTGATTTAGCCACTCACAAATGACCAAGACTCTTGGTTTACCAGAATAATCAAGCTACTGGACACCAGGTAGAGCTGAGATGCTTGAGTCCCACTACAAGTACAAGTACATAAATAATGTAATTGCCCCAGAAGCAATTACTGAATTATGAAAGAGCATTCAAAAAGCATCACATGATATATTCACTTTCATTCTAGCTAAATTGTGTTGAAAACTGTAAATTTAATAGGAGTTCTTAATAATAGACCTGTAAACTGGTATAGTCTTTTTTAAGGAATGATACAGCTTAGGTCTAGGTTAATTAGCCTAAGCATTTTACAAGGGTCTAAAGCAGTTTTAAGTACTTTATAGTGTTTCCTTCTGTAGCATTTGAATGCTGTAATCATACTGCATATTATTTGGGTATTTACTACTGTACCTATAGCAGCCTAATTAGTCTTTGTTTTTTTTAAACTAGATTGCAGTAGACATATAGGCTATTCTATACAATAGACCTAGGCTAGTTGATTGCATATTTTAGAATTCAGACATTTCAATTATATCAAAGGAAAATTAAGGTAAAATTCAAGACAAACACCATTTTGCTATCAAAGTGGTTAGGAAAATAAAACACTCAGTAGCCTAGGTTAAAGAATCCAGGGCCAAAAACATAATTCAGGAAGGCATTGCCATATCTACTATGTTAACCCTCATCTGATTTCTATGTCTTTGAATATGCCTACTTGGAAATTTAGACATATCTATTGGAATTAGACAAAACATCATTATACCTTAATTTTCAGTATCTTTTTCTCTGGTTTTAATTCTGGAAATGGAACTCCTGTTATTTGAGTAAAATTTTTAGCCATATCAATGGGTTTTTTTCTAAATTTAGGAAACATATTTGCAGATCTTTGAAACATCTTAAATTGTAGGTAAATATCTAGGCGGTGCAATAATTTAGGTAGGATGAAAGTGAAAACATCATTTGTTGCCTTTTTTATGCTCTTTCATAATTCAATAATTGCTTCTGGGGCTAATTGCATCTAGAGCCCTTAAAAGGGCCCCAAAAGTATTTTATATTGGTAAAGGTATTTCCCCTGAATTGGAATATACCCTGAATTGTTGACAGAAAAGTTTTAAATTGCAAAATTCAGTGCTATTTTTGTTGATGGCATTCAAAAAACTTGAAATGGTATGAAAACAGTTTAGCCTATATTTGAGTTGCCTAATAAATGAGGTTTGAATTGTTATAAATAAGTAATTTTTTATATATTATTGTTAAACAACTTAATTTGTAAATTAGTAATATATTTTTAACCACTTTTCAACAGCTTAACTAGTGTTGATGACTTCTTTGCATGGTTGCAAAAATTAAACACCTTTGGGGCCCCTTTAAGGGCTCAAGATGCAATTAGCCCCAGAACCAACTAATAAATTATGAAATAGCATAAAAAGGCATCAAATGACGTTTTCACTTTCATCCTAGCTAAATGATTGCACCACTTAGATATTTAGGCCTAGGCTTACCAAATTGGGATTGAACAGCTTTGTGAAGTTTTCTTGTACTTTGCTTAAGAAGAAGATCTATTTTGAAGATTTCACTTTTATCAAATAAAGATTTTTAAAGTTTGTCAAATGTCAGTACCTTCTAGAGGAAGGAGTGGAAGTAGGTACTTCAAAATACTTTCCTGGGACCAACTTTAGTCTGTAGATCCATCCCTTAAAGCTTCATTTTACTAACCTAATTACTTCCCAAGTTAGAGAAAAGTAGTTTGTATAGAGTTAAAAAAAATAATTTAAATACTCATGTAATTATTTGTTACTTAAGTTCCATTTGCTACTAACTTGACAGTTATGTTCCATAGTACTAAAATATTTAAAACAGGCTCTAAAACTTTGAAGTATTCCTAATTTATTGCCATCTATTTTCATATTTCTAATTAGCTATCTTAGCCATCTACTTTTAAAACATTTGATGAAATTCATGAATCACTTGTAAAATTCACGTTTAGGAAGAAATAGACGCTAAGATTTAAAATTTATAATGGGCATGGTGAAAAATAAAATTCTTGTGGTCGGGGCTGGTGGTATTGGCTGTGAGCTGCTCAAAAACCTTGCCCTTAGTGGCTTTCGTGACATTGAAATAGTGAGTAATGCAAAAACGTCCAGTTTCTTTATAGCCAGACAACTAAGGTTAGAGTAGGCTAGCTCATGGTGTAGGCTACAATTCTTCATCAGACAATGTGCAAGGTTTGTTTTTGCGTTTGTGTAGCTAGTATATCTTGAGAAATTAGCCTACTTTCCCCTCTCTTAGAGGAAATTTGCATCTGACAACATAATTTAGCTAGAATAAAAGTGAATACATTATTAAGTTTAGAGAAATCTTGAAAATGTGCCTAAAACCCTTAAAAATGATGTTTGGTAAAATTCTACTTTAGTTACTTTTACCTATATTGGAAAGGGCTGAGGTTAGGAAACTGAAACTTTCAGGGATGGGTCTACAGGCTAAAATATGTCATGGGAAGGTATTTTGAAGTACTTATCTCCTCTCCTTCTCCCTCTAGAGGATCCTGAAATTTGCCTACATGACAAGTCTATACCTATTGAAATTTTGACAAAACAACATTTTACCCTAATTTTCAATTATAAGATTCTTTTTCTCTGGCTTTAGTTCTGAAAATGCAATTCCTGTTATTTGAGTAGTATTTTAAGCCGTATCAATGTTAATTTTCAAAATTTATGAGATGTATTTGCATATCCTTAAAACTCTATAAATGAGGTTTGAGGAAAGTTGTGAAGCTGAAAACAATTTTGTTGGACTTCATTTTAAGCAGAAGATTTATTTTGCATGGTTTCACTTTTATAACACATATATTTTTAAAGGTCATCAAAGGTCACGGCCTTGAAGAGGGAGAAAGAAGGGAGGTAGATACTTCAAAATACCTTCCCAGTACATACTGTAGCCTGTAGATCTATCCCTGAAAATTTCATTTTCCTAACCAAACTCCTTTCCAAGATAGCCAGAAGTAGCTAAAGTAGAATTTTACCTGATGTTTTTCTCCGAAATCATTTTTGAGGGGTTTCAAGCCCTTTTTGTAAATTTGTTTTCTAAAGCAGCATTCACAAGTGTGTCTAGCTAGAATCCCATGTCTAGCCAGAATTCAATGTCTAGGCAACAACTGTTCACAAGTAAAATTCAGGGTAAAGTTCTACAAAATCATATTATTGAGTTAGGAATTAAGGGAATACACCATTTGATGCCTTTTTTTATGCTGATTACGAATATAATAAGCATTTCTATCAGAAATGAATTTCAGCCCCCCCTATATAGGCTATACCTAACCTAACCCTGAATTGGCCTATATATGGGGGGAAACTGAAACTCATTTCCGATAGAAATGCTTATTATATTCATAATCAGCATAAAAAAAGGCATTGAATGGTGTATTCACTTTTGTCCTAACTCAATAATATGATTTTGTAGAACTTTACCAAATTCAGCGCTTAGCTTGATGTGCTAGACAAGGCGCTTGGCTAGACATTGAGTTCTAGACTCTAGAACTTAATGTCTAGGATTTTCAATTACAGCCAATCAGAATGTGTCAAGTTCCACTTTTTCATCATTTATGTTTACATTTTTAAACCAAAATTTAATTTTTGTTTTCTCATCAATTGTTTTTTTCATTTTAGGCAAATATGCAACATCAGGCATAATAGTGAAGCACATTAAGGCAATTGTTTTGCTTATCTGATCCATTATCTTGTGACAGTAAAAAAAGGGATTACAATTTTGAAAGTTTTTCCCAAATAAGCTCTCTTGATTGGCTAGAAATGACAATTTGAAGTTTTGGCTAAGCACCAAATTTTACTTGTGAATGGTCATTGCCTAGACATTGAATTCTGGCTAGACACGTGTCTAGACATGGGATTCTAGCTAGTCATGCTTGTGAATGCTGCTTAAATAACATTTTACCATCAAGACTACTGAAAATATTAATTACCATTCCTGAATCAGCTATAAATGGCAATTTTTTATCACTATACATTTTTTTAGAAGTAGGCTAGGCCTATGTTTTTAGACTTTTTCTTTGTATAGACTGTCTTGCCTTTTAGCACACCATTAGGGGCTCAAAATGTATATTCTCCCTGAAGCATTGGACTTGTTAAGAATACCAGTAGACTTGTCACTAGGCTACTTGATCTTGACAAAGCATTTGGTGAGATACCACACACATGTCTTAAGGCAAAGTTATCAGCTGTTGACATCAGTACTGACATGGTCAAATGGGTAGCCTAATGAATTTCTTGACAGATCAGAAACAGCAAGTCCAACTTTTTCACAAATAATGGTGACAAAGTCTTTTCCCTACCATGTGAAGTCACCAGTAGAGTTCCTCAAGGTTCAGTTTGTGCCCTACCTTCTTTCTCGTTTACATATATGATATGATGAAGGAAGTCACCAATAACATCACACTCTATGCTGATGATTCCAAGCTCTTCAGACCAGCAGACCAACAAAGCCTACAGTCTAATCTCCTGAAAATCCAAACCTGGGCAAATGATTAGCCATTATAATTATAACATCATATAATTATATATAATTATAACATCACGAAGTTTAGCACCCTCCAAAACACCTGGCAAAAACAACCTCTGCCATAAATAAATGATTGACAAGGGGTCCCAGTCTCACATCCAGGTGCAGGCTAACCATTGTTCCTGGTTTGAGTCCTGGTTGAACTTCCTTGAAGTAATGATATTAGGGCTGTTTTGAAACTTTTTAAACAGTTTTAATGATTGAATTTTAATGTAAGTTTTTTTTATAGTGTTTTTATTCTCTTCGTCTGTTTTGCTGAGGACGGCCCTTGGATATAGGGTCAAAATATTCATTTAAAGTTGCGTTCCACTGTCTTGTATAAAAAAATTTCCCTGTTGTTCTTCTTATTTGTTTATGCTAACCATGATAAAAGAGAGGTATTTTTTTGGGTGTTATAATTGATAACCAGCTTGAATCCATGATCACTGGCTATCAGCAGTATCAAGAGCAAATCCTAGTCTTGGTTTGCTCAAACAGACAATCACCAGTTGCTCTTGGTCTGTCTTCCTGAGGCTGTTGTCAGGCCTATTCTTGATTCTGGGCCATGCCTTACTTCCCCCTCCTATATGAATGATACTAGCCTAGTCCAAGATGTTCAAAGGCATGCTGCAAAATGGATAAATGGTCTGCAAAATATGCCATACAATAAGAGGCTGGAGCACCTAAAACTCCCAATACTTGTCTTCAGATTCTGGTGTGGTGACATGATGCTGACCTACAAATATATTAGCCTACTAAACAATAATAACAGTATCAGTAGACAGAGTTTTGAGCACACTTCAAGTAGAGGTAATCAGTGGTGTTCCCCAGGGCTTGGTCCTTGACCCTCTCTTATTTAACCTGTATCTCAATGATCTAGTAGAAGGTATCAGCTCTGAGATTCTACTGTACGCAGCTGACACCAAGCAGTATAAAGTAATCAAAACAGCTGCCAATGCACAATCTCTGCAAGAGGACCTTGACAAGCTCAATAGTTGGATGTCCAACTGGCTGATAGAAATCAATATCGACAAAAGCCACAAGCTAACAATAGGGAAACCTACTATCCGCTATGAATATAGATTAGGAGACTTACCAATCACATCTTGCCAGGAGGAGTGCAACTTGGGAGTTGTCATTGACAGCAACCTTGACTTCCAGGCCCACTATAACAGCATTATTGGGAAAGCAAATTGTGTTGTAGGAGTTTTAAGGTGCAACTTCATTTTTGGAAATGATAAGACCCTTTGCCTTCTCTACAAAGCTTTATTACAGCCAATCCTTGAATATGGTCATTGCACTACACGTCCCATTTACAACAAAGACATTGAAGCTCTTGAAAAAGTTCAAAGACAAATAACAAAGTTCTGTCCGACTTTGAGAAACTTACCTTACAAAGATAGGCTCTGCAAGCTCAAATTTCCTTCAGTAGCTTATTAACTGCACCAAGGAGACCTCATTGAGTTGTAGAAGCTTAGCTATGATGGCTAAGGAAACCTCCAGCCTAACAATGTTTTCAACGTCAGCCACACGAATTTTCATGGCCACAACCTCAAGCTTGAAGAGGAAAGGTTCCAATAGGATATTGGCCAATGAGCATTCAAGAACCAAGTAACACAACACTGGAACAATCTCCCCTTTAAAGTCATCAATGCCAACTCATTAAACTTGTTCAAGCAGGAACTGGACAAATACTACAGTGAAAGTGCCTACAACTTTTTTTCAATTTAAAAGATTTTTGTAGAGGCCCTGTGGCCTATTTGTTTTGCATTATATTATTATTAATACTCTCTTCTCAAAACATGCAAGTCAGCACCATACAAGAGGCCATTTGTTAAAACTTTCTAAACATACTGTGGACATGCCTGTGTCATGTGACAGGCTGAGGACATATTTTAACAAGTTCAAATTTCTGTCTGCTGAGAATTGGTCCTGTGTTGACTTTGACAACATAAAAAACATGAGTTACTGAATCATAATTTCTCAAATTCCAATCACCCTCATGCTGCAACCACTATAGCTTATCTTGATATTCTTGTTGGGAATCAAGGTGGGCTTGCTGAGAGAATGCTTGCATCAGCTCCTGTATTAATTTTGAAGTCAGTTTCACTGACTGTGTGTTGACTGATTATTGACTTCTGAACTGCATCTTCTCTACTGTCAGGAAATTCAATAAAGTACTTGTTTCCTCTGTTCTCAGCTGGTAATGTTTCAATTTTGTTGACAGATCTGATTTTATAAACCTTTGCAAAGTACTTTGGCTTTTGACATGTGGAACAGATCTTTTTGCAGGAAATTTTTGTTCATATGTGTGTGCATTCAGAAGTAGGGGTTTGATGTGTTGATTGGCATTGTCTGAACTTTTTGATGATATTTTTGGAGTTGCCATGGTATGTCCTGGAGTGGAGGGTAAATAATCAGTATGTTCAGTGGTGAATACTGATACAAATTGCTTGTTTAGTATGTTTGCAAGTCTTGTCAGTAGAGGCTGTTTCTTTGCTTTTTTATGTCATTAGTTTCTTCTCCCCTTGCATGCTTTAATTCTGACTGGAGAGATACCACCAGAATGTTTTAGAATTGGCATTGGATTCAAAGCTAATAGAGTGGTTATGTGGCAGTTTCTTTTTGTCAGAATAGACCCTTGATCAGCTTATCCCATTATTTCCATTTGAAGTTTAGTGCCTTAATCATAGTTGGCAGGGTCTTTAGGCTTTGGACAGACTTTATGGAGTATAAGCAGTCCCTTTGTGAAGGAATACTTTCTTGAAAAACTTTTGGTACTTATGTATTAAATGTACTCTTTTATATACTGCTAAAGAAGTCAAGTTTGGTTAATGCTAATGAAAAAAAAAATAATATAGGATGCATATATAATAGTTTAGAAACAAATTTGGGCTATATATTTGCACATCAGGGGAGGGGGGAGGTAAAGCATACCATATATTAAATATGTAACCTAACCTAGGTACCTCCCCCCCGCCTCTACCCCAAAAAATAACAGTTTAAATATTGTAAATGCAATGAAAACCACACTTTGCATTGCATGACTCTGTAGTGGTCTCTTGAATTAACCTGTCTTTAGCAGGTTTTTTGTGACTGGTTTCATTGCATTATATAAAAGATTATGTTTAATACATAAGTACCAAACTTTCATTACTGGTCTTGGGTCATATAAAAGTTTTGTCCCATAGTATATTACTGAGATCAATGCTGACCATATCAAAGTTAGTTTCTCTTGTTGACATAATGATTCTTAGCTTTCAAGAATGGGGTTTTGAGTTCAGTGATAAAAGTGTGGGATGGCTTTTTCTAACAGGAAGTAAATATGTTGTAGAGGGATGAGTTTCTGGTATCTTGAGGAAGACTAAATCAAGAAGGTTTAGTTCCTGGTTATCCTTGATTTGTGTTGGCTTGTCAACAATTTGGAGAAAAGATTGTCAGAGGCAACACTATAGCATTGCCTATAGTAAAGGCCATACAGCTCCAATGTTTTATTATTTTTTTTTTCCCAGAGGCACTTTGTATGGAAGGGGTCATTGTATAAACTTCAAAGGGGTCTCATTCAATTGGAAATCAAGAGTTCTAGTGCCCTTTTTAAGGGTCAAAAGTGATTGGAAGGAAACTAACACCCCTTCCATGTATACCATTTCCCCCAAACACATTCAATCAAAATTTTGAGATAGCCATTTTGTTCTACATAGTTAATTTCCAGATAGGACTTGTTTTTTGAGGAGGACACTCCCCCCGCAGCCCTCAGGGCAATAAATAAAAGTTCAAATAGGGATAACATCCTTTTAATAGACAGTGATGATGATAACAGTGATCGAAATTCACAAAAAAATACCAGATATTTCGGTCACATATACAGTGACTGTTATCAGTAGTAAAACTAAAATAAAACAATTTAAAACAAAAGTTTATATACTAAATCAAATAACACTGCATATTGTTTAACAATATGTAGTGTTATTTGATTTAGTATGTAAGCTTTTGTTTTAAATTGTTTTATTTTAGTTTTACTACTGATGACGGTCACTGTATATGTGACCAAAATATCTGGTATTTTTTGTGAATTTCTATCACTGTTATCATCATCACTGTCTATTAAAAGGATTTTATCCCTATTTGAACTTTTATTTATCGTCATGGAAAGGCAGTGTGGTCTCCGAAATTATCTATGGCAAGGGTTGTAAGTTATGCCCTGGGGGCATGTAAGCTTTTTATAGAAAGCTTTGTTGTAGAAACTTCAAAAGGGCTCATTTGATTGGACATTCAAAGGGGTAGTGCCTTTTTTAATAGTCAAAAGTGATTGGAGGGCAACTAACCCCCCTCTCACACCACCATTTCCCCAAACACATCCAATCAAAATTTGGAGATAGCCATTTTGTTTAATGTGGTTGAAAATCTTGGAAATTAGGTCTTTGAAGATGATAACCCCCCCCCCCCACAGTCCTCAGGGCAAGGGTTGTAAGTTATGGCCTGGGGACATATAAGGTTTTTATAGAAAGTGTTGTTGTAGAAACTTCAAAAATGGCTCATTCAATTAGAAATTTAAATAGTTAGTGTCCTTTTTAATAGTCAAAAGTGATTGGAAGGCAACTAATACCCCTTCCACACCCACCATTTCCCCAAACAAAGCCATAAAAATTTTGAGATACAGTAGCCATTTTGTTCAATGTAGTTCAACATTCTGGAAATTATATCCTTGAGCAGGACACTCCCCCACAGTCTTCAGGGCAAGAGTTATAAGTTATGCCCTGGGGGCATATATGGTTCTCATGGAAGGAATGCTCATATAAACTTCAGAGTGACCTCATTTGTTTGGAAATTGAAAGTTCTAGTTTACTTTTTAAGCATATAAAGATATTGAAGGGTAACCAGCCCCCCCCCCCCCCGCCCCCACAGCCTTTTCCCCAAATGCATCCAATAAAAATTTTTAGACAGCTATTTTGTTAAAAAAAATTCAAAGATCATATAAAAAAAAAACTCTGGTGTCAACACAACCCCCCACAGCCCAGGGGGCAGGTGTTGTAAGCTATGCCCTGGGGGCATATATGGTTTTTATGGAAGGGATGCTTGTATAAACTTTAAAGAGGGCTCATTTGATTGGAAATTGAAAGTTCTAGTTTACTTTTTAAGTGTCAAAAGAGATTGGAGGGCACCTAGCCCCTCCATGCCCTTTTTTTCTCAAACCCATCTGATATTAATGTTGAGATAGCTGTTTTTTTTTAAATACCAGGTAGTTCAAAAACCATATAAAAAAAATTCTAGGGTTGACACAATCCCCCCCCCAGGGCCCAAGGGCAGAAGTTGTAAGTTTTGCCCTGGGGGAATATATAGTTCTTATGGAAGGGATGCTTGTTAAAACTTCAGAGAGGGCTCATTTGATTGGAAATTGAAAGTTCTAGTTCAGTTTTTAAGAGTCAAAAGAGATTGGATGGCAACTAGCCCCCCATGTCCCTTTTTTCCCGAATGCATCCAATAAAAATTTTGAGTTAAGTTAAAAATTGTTCAAAAATCAGATAACAAAAACTTGGGTTGTCAACACAACCCTGCGGGGCCCAGGGCACGCATTGTAAATTATGCCCTGGGGCATATATGGTTCTTATCAAAGGAATGCTTGCATAAACTTCAGAGAGGGCTCATTTGATTGGAAACTGAAAGTTCAAGTTCACTTTTTAATAGTTAAAAAGGGTTCAAGGGTAACTAACCCCCCCCCCCCCCCCACGCCGTTTTCAAAACCAATCTGATGGAAATTTTGAGATGGACATTTTTTTTTAAAAAGAAAATAGTTCAAAGGCTGGATAAGAAAAACTCTGGTGTCAATACAACCCCTCAGGGCCTGGGGGAAGGTGTTCTAAGTTATGCCCTAAAGGCATGTGTGGTTCTTATGAATGGGATGCTTGTATAAACTTCATAGAGGGCTCATTTGATTGGAAATTGAAAGTTCTAGTTCACTTATTAAGAGTGAACAGTTCAAACATCAGATAATAAAAACTCCAAGGTTGACACAAACCCATTTTTTCACTTTGATATTGTTACTTTGATACCAGTTTTGATACTTTGATGAACATTTGATTTCTTAAAAAAGTTTGATTTTGAAATGATGAATTTTTAAAAACTTGAAACGTTTTGCAACCAAAAACAAATAAAAATTAATTAAAAAAAAAATTTCCGAAAAATAAGTTTTTCAATGAAAAGTAAAGGCCATTTTAAATTTAAGCTCAGAAGATACAAATACCTGTTAAAAATTAAACTCAAAACGACCAGAAATTACTATTAAAGGATAAATGAAACCCAAAATAAACAGAAATTAAACAAAAAATCATAGCAAAAAACATACAACAAGTAATAATGTAAATGAATAAATAGATCTCAAAGTGAGTAATGCTTAGATTGAATATGAAAATCAAGCTTAAAACGAAAAAAAAATATTTTGCTATGAAAACTGCCAAGTAGCATTGCTACTATGCTACCCCACTTTTTCCATGGCAGCTTGGCTTGTTTTTGGACCAAGTTAAGCCCTGTCTTCATTATGGCTTTTTCAGGAAAATTCAGCCGAGTAAAAACAGCTTTTCATTCATTGTAAAACAGACTTTTTCTAAAGAAAAAAAACAAAAACCAAAAAAAACACTTCAATTGCACCTGATTTGCCTCTTTCAGCCTTAAAAGTACCCATGGAGACTGGGACTGCCTGAAAAAGTAAAAAACATGCTTAGGATATACAAGTTTTAAATTGTCCAAATTGAAAAAACTGATGTCTTGGTGATGACACCAAGTCATTCAACAGCTTAGATTTGGTCTGTTTTGGCGCTATGTTTCATAAATTGTTCCCTTCTAATAATGCAGATTGAAAACCCTAGCATGATTTTCTATTAAACAGTATGCAACATGCCTACCTTTCTGCTGAAAATCAAGTGTTGTGAAGGCTATGAACTCTGTAAATGCCTCTAACTCTAATTGTGTGGATTTAAATTCCTTGCCTGATTACAATTAAAAAAAAACACACAGTTCTCCAATGGTTTGGTACTAAAATTGGCTACTTGTATAAATTGGGCCCCTTGTCCTTTGGGCTTTATGAGTCATCTGTCCCCCTCCTTGGATAATTTTTTTTTTACCTTTTAACATTTTGATAAAATTGCCATGTTGAAACTTTGACCTCGCACTATAGGAGTATCCTGGCTGCAAGAGAAAGCTAGTTACTCTATATTCAATCTTACCTCTTGAAAGAAGTGCTAGAACTTTCAATACCTGTCAAATGAACCTCCTACTAATTCTCTACAACTGGTTGCTCTGAAGTAAGCGGCTGAGGGACAAGAAAAATATAATAATAATAACACACAAAAAAAAAAACGAGCAAAAATGGGGTTTTTAAAGGCCAAATGAAAATACTAAAAAAAAACACAACATAGCACTGCAAGTGCCAAAGAACAAACCAATAAACGTCGAAAGTCAATGTGAATGTTAAAAAAAAACAATGAAAAAACCAAAAAATTAAAAGATGAATAAAAATCAATGAAAGCCTAAAAATTTTAAGAATTAAAACCAAATACCTAACAACAATAAAAGTGAGTCATTCACTAATATCCATGATTAACAAAGAAATTCAAAATTGAACCGCCATCAATGGATACTAGCAAATAACTGAGAAATAAAAGACAAACATTCATTCACTCAAACCAAAACAAAACAGCATTGAATGAGTTTGAGAGCTATGTCATCTGACTCCTGATTTTAATAACTGCATTCCTTGCAGACACTCTTTGAGACTTAAGGAACTGTTGGGTTCTTTTTTGAGAAAACTGAAATACGACTCATTTATTCTTAAATCACCTGAATCCCTGTTCAAAGCTAGACCTAAATGTTGGTATTTATAGATTTTAACAGCTCCTCTATAGTGCTGGACAATACTTTTGTCATGCAAAATTAGGCTAGCTAGATTAAATAAAATAGTATGATCTGGGTTTTTCAAAAATGTGCTCTGCAACAGCAGAGTCAAAATTTTCTGTTTTTTTTTTTTGCTTTTTGAGTGTATTGTTAATTGAACTAGAGTGCTGAGTTAATCTATCCGTAATCTATCAGTGCAATTGTGCTGCATAAGTAAAGAACAAGGTTGGTACAATGTATTGTTTTTTGTTTTTTTTCTAGAAGAGGGCACTTTGTATCAAAGGAGTTGTTGTAGAAACTTCAAAAAGTGCTCATTTCATTGGCAATTGGAATGGCTAGTGCCCTTTTTAATAGTCAAAAGTGATTGGAAGGCAACTAACACCTTTTCCATGCCCACCATTTCCCCAAACACATCCAATCAAATTTCGAGATCGACATTTTGTTCAATGTAGGCCTAGTTGATTTCCAGATAGAAATTTTGCTTTTGAGGAGGACACTCCCCCTGCAGCCCTCAGGGCAAGGTTTGCAAGTTACGTCCTGGGGGCATATAAGGTTTTATATAAAGCTTTGTCATAGAAACTTCAAAATTGCCTCATTTGATTGGAAATACAAAGGGCTAGTGCCCGTTTTAATAGTTGAAAGGGATTGGAGGGCAACTAAACCCCCCTCTCATGCCCACCTTTTCCCCAAACACATCCAATCAAAATTTTGAGATAGCCATTTTGTTCAACGTAGTTGAAAGTACTGCAGATTAGGTCTTTGAGGATGACAACCCCCCCCCCCCCCCCACAGCCCTCAGGGCCAGGGTTGTATGTTATGCCCGGGGGACATATAAGGTTTTCATTGAAAGCGTTGTTGTTCAAACTTGAAAAAGGACTCGTTCCTTTGGAAGTTGAAAGGATAAGTGCCCTTTTGAACAGTCAAAAGGTATTTGAGGACGACTAACCCCCCTCTCACGCCCACCATTTATCCAAACACATCTGATCAAAATTTTGAGATAGCCATTTTGTTCAACATACTGGAAAGTTCTGGAAATTTGGTCTTTGAAGACAGTAACCCACTCAGAGCCCTCAGGGCAAGGGTTATAAGTTATGCCCTGGGGGTATATAAGGTTTTTATTGAAAGCTTTGGCATAGAAACTTGAAAAAGAGCTCATTTGGTTGGAAATCCAAAGGGCTAGTGCCCTTTTTAATAGTCGAAAGTGATTGGAGGACAACTAAACCCCTCTCACGTCCACCTTTTTGCCAAACACATCCAGTCAAAATTTTTAGATAGCTATTTTGTTCAATGTTGTTGAAAGTTTTGGAAGTTAGGTCTTTAAGGATGACACCCCTCTCCCCCACAGCCCTCAGGGCAAGGGTTGTAAGTTATGCCCTGGGGGCATATAAGGTTTTTATAGGAAGTATTGTTGTAGAAACTTCAAAAAGGGCTCATTTGATTGGAAATTGAAATGGTTAGTGTCCTTTTTAATAGTCAAAAGTAATTGGATGGCAAGTAACACCCCTCTCACACCCACTATTTCCCCAAACACATCCAATCAAAATTTTGAGATATTCATTTTGTTCAACGTAGTTTAAAGTTCTGGGAATTAGGTCTTTGAGGATGAAAACCCTCCCCCCACAACCCTCAGGGCAAGGGTTGTAAGGTATGCCCTGGGGGCATATAAGGGGCATGTAAGTTATGTCCTGGAGGGAGGGCGTTCGCCCTCTGATCAGTTCTGACCATTTATAAGGGAACTAGCCCTCTCCAGACCCAACTAATTGATCCATTTTTGAAGTTTCCACATCAAAACATTCTATAAAAACATTATATGCCCCCGGGGTCTAACTCACAACCTTAGCCCTGAAGGCTGTGGGGGGAGTGTCATCCTCAAAGACCTGATTTCCAGAACTTCCAACTACGTTGAACAAAATGGCTAGTAAACTGCAAATTATTTTATGGCTTTTAGAAAGCATGGGGTTTAGAACCCTATTCATATTAATTTCTGCTCGTTTTGAGTTTGACTCTGTTATTTATTTTAATTTCTATTGGTTTTGGGTTTCATTTATTTATTGATACTGGTTTGTGGTAGTTGAATGCTTGGTAGATTATTTGATTCTATTTTTGTTCATGTTTGGTTTAGTGGAGTTCTTTACTTTTTTTTTGAAAAACATTTTGTAGAAAAGGTTTTTTTTTTAGTCAATCTTGCCTAAAAAATAAACACATGCAAGGTTTCCGATTTTTAAGGTGGTGCATTCCTTTGTCTCAAATTACCCTTTTTTTTTTTTTTTTTTTTTTTTTTTGCAATGCTGCTGAGGCAGTGTTGCCAATTCCTCAAAACAACTCTAAAAAGCTAGTTGAATCATATTTCTGAAGTTTTGTGAGACACCTGATCTAAAAATCAATAAATAATCACAAAAATATGGCTTCTTATTGCCTGTGAATTAATTCATTTAAGGCAATGAACTGCCATACCCAATGATATTAGCTATTCATGTTTTCTTTGTATATCTATTGGATGTATTATATCTACTATTTCTGTCAACACACATTGTTGGTTGTTTTCAATTGTGTCAACAGGTCTTTAGCAATGTTAATGGTATTGGAGGAGTCCCTTGTGACAATTATCATTTTATGGCCATTAAGTACGGTAATGTAGTTTTAAGGCAAGTAACTGTTTTTGCAGGCTGGAAGAATTTCTCTCATGTATTGGAACATATCATTTTTGCTCTCCTACTTTTGCTACTTGAATTTTTTTTCTATTCATATTTTTTTGTTTTAGATTGATCTGGATACAATTGATGTTAGTAACCTCAACCGCCAGTTTTTATTTAGAAAAGAACATGTTGGAAAGCCCAAGTCAGTGATTGCCTGTTCATCTATTCTAGAATTAAAGCCAGATATGAAGGTTACTGCTTATCACAATAGTATTATGAGGTAAGACTAACCCAAGCTGGCATATCTTTACGTTTAAGTTTTGATAACTATATAACATTGGGGTTTTTTGTTAAGAAAGAAAAAGAAATTCATGCATCAATGGAAATCCCCAGAGGCTATGGCCTGTAAGGGACTAAACATCAAATAACCTCAACAAAAACAATTTAATTGGAATAAAGGTAAAAAGAAGATAATAAGAAAAAAAGATGACAGGGTCCTGATTTAACCAGCCTCAGACAAGCAAATGCACTGCTAGCCATTCCAAAAAACAACAAAAATTAATGACTTTATATGGCCAAGCAGTCTGCACCAAATTCATAAACTTCAAATAGTACAATTTTAGTAATTTACGTCATTCCTCTAGAACATTCCGTGAGTTCAATTCCTTCAGCAAAATCTCTAAATTCGAGGCCAAATATGTCTAGTGCTAAATCTTGGTCTAATAGTTATGACCAACAACATATGTATCAAATGACGCCTTCAACTTCCATAATTATAAATAGATGATGCTCATGGGGAAAGCAAAGATAAAAAAGAGACAATAATTTGTGTTGGTGATTATATGTACAAAAAACAATGTAAAATTCACAAATTCCTGCAAAAGAAATATACAAATTTATCTTTAACAATGCCTTGCTGATATGATTCCCAGGAAAACCCTTGGTCTACGCCTTTACTATTAGTGCTGCAAAGTTCAAGCATCCCTCCCATTGCAGAAATCTTTTCCTGTGTAGAATGAAAAATTATATTCGCATGCCTACCAACACAGAGTTCGAAAGTTGAGGACGGCATCCTCTTTTGGAAAATTCACGGGAAATCTACGAAATTATTTTTAACAATGCCTTGCTGATATATTCCAGCTATCACCAGTAAATACTCATAGTCATATTATCAAAATAGTTGTATAGTCAAAACCCAAAGATGAATAAGGTGATATGCAAAAATTTTCAACAAAGACAAACAACAACAAAATCGATTCACGAATTTGCCTATAAGAAACACAACATTCTTAGTATAATGTCAGGAAAATGTGCTTAAGTTTTTAAATAATACCAACACTCCTTGCTAATTTACTACATAGACATGCAATATGACCTTTGAAACTTAGCGACTCATCAAGAAACTGTAAGCTAACCTAAAAATGTTTCTATACCATTTTTAGAAATATGGTTATGTCAATGTTAAGTTGTAGTGTAAAAGGTAACTTTAAAATAATATCTTTATTGAAAAGAAATTAATAAAAAAAGTAAGTATTTTCCAATTTTTAGGGTTTTATGCATCCATCCCCCTTCCCCAGTATTGCTTAGAGCAAACAATTGCTTTCCAAACAAACTTTGTTTGATTTTTTAGAGAAAGTAATAAAGGCAAACAAACGAAAATTTCAGGGATAAGCTCAAACATAGAAATCTGAAAGTATCTGAAAATTATTGCTATTGTTCAACTGCTTGGCTCACTTCTCAAAAATTATTGACCCGGCTCGAAATACTTATCTTTAAAATTTTAAAGAAGGTTTGTTCGGAAAGTGATTGTTTACTATCTGAGAATTTTCCAATTATTTAACCTGAATTAAAGAGGATGCCCTTAAAGTTTGACCTTTTATTTGATAATTTATCCACGTATTTTTCTTCGTTTTTTTTTTAGACATTGAAAGTGTTAGCAGATGTCCTTTTTTCATCTAAGAAATCACTTTGAATATTTGTTTTGTTTAAATTGCTGTATAGTGTATAAAGTACTTTATTCTCCATTTTTTAAAGCCAATGTCTTGGTGCTAAATGTTTTGAAAGGTTTAGTATAGTTTACGAACTGTGAAAGGTTTATGAACGCATTTGATAACAGAGCACCTAGAATCCATGTTAATAGATTTTCGTTTGGCTGCCAAAGTTGCCCATAAATGACCTGATAAACTGTTTGTCTCTGGTTTGTTGGCCATGGGGGCTTATAAAATGAGCACATGAAATGCAAAATCGGCCCCATGACAGGGTTCGGATAACCCCCCCCCCATTACCTCTGGCCCTTAAGGGGGGGGGTACTAGAGCTTTCAATTTATGATCAAAAAAGCTTCCTTGCAAGAATCCACGATTTTCAAGACAAATCTTACTTTTTATTTTTAAACCAAGATCGTGGTATTGTGATGTCGCAAAGCGTGGTTTTCATTGCGTTTACGATATTTTAAACTGTTGTTTTTTGGGGTTTAGGGGGAGGGGGGAAGGTACCTAGGTTAAGCTATGTATTTAATATATGGTATGCTTTACCTTTATCTTTGTTTGGAACATTTGCATACCTGAATGCCAGTTTCACAGTTTTCGACCAAGAAGTGTAAGATATCAGACATAGTAACATATGCGCTTATACATCTGACTTGTAAGTTACTTTTCTCCTTTTTTTTTAGCAAAGAATATGACGTTAAGTATTTTCAACAATTCACCATAGTCATGAATGCATTGGATAACAGAGCAGCAAGAAGTCATGTGAATAGACTCTGTTTGGCTGCTAAGGTTCCGCTCATAGAAAGTGGCTCAGCAGGCTATTTAGGTCAAGTTACAGTAAGTCTAACATAGACTCCTTCCTTCTTAGATAGAATATGTACTGAAGAGGCAGCAGAGAACACAAGCTTTCTTTTGGTGACATGATTGGTTTAAAAAGAGCTCCATGCGTGTTCAAATTTATCTTTTTTTGTGCGTGCTCACTCAAGAAAATAGTTATTAATTTATTATTTTGCTCAAGTTTTATTTTAGATCGCTTAGATTTGACAAAAAAATTGTAAAATAGGGAAAGAAAGAAAAGAAAGTTATTAGGGAAAGAAAGAAAATAGGGAAAAGAACCAAATTGTAAAATCTAGAAAAAAATCTTTTTGTTAAAGAAAAGTCTAAAATGACCAGACTACTTCCATTATTGATGCCAATCCAAACAAGTGGTTGAATAAGCGCATACATTTTTATAATTGTCCAGTAATAAGGGAATATATCCAAAAACCAGCATAATTTCCATAGATTAGCTGAGGGTGGACAAGGTTGTGACTGGTATGTGTAAGTTTTGAACAAAAGTTGTTATTTTTTGTTGTTGTTAATTTGAAGACCCGTCGTAAAAAAAAAGGCAGAGTAGAGAAAAAAAGGTATACAGCTCATTATAATAAACGCTAATGAAAACAGAGACACTGACAAAGATTATAAAATAACTTAAAAGCGGAAAAAAGTAGAGCTGCTTGGATAGCGATAAAACCAAAAAATGACATTGCAAGTAGACTAATTAAAACAAACAAACTAAAATAATGTAAGTAGACTAAAAAATATTTTTCAAAGAAAAGTAAAGAGCCATTTAAAACTTAAGACGAACAGAAATAAAGTCCTATAATAGTTCAAACTTTTTCCAACTTGTTCAAACTTCAAACAGTCCTATAAATAATTCAAACAATCAGAAATTACTGTCAAAGAATAATTGAAAGGATAACGGAAATTAAAATAATTAATCACATCAAACATAAATGCAACAGGCACTGATATAGAAGAATAATAGTTGTAAAACAAGTAAAAATTAAAATGAATCATCGAGTCAAACTTAAAACGAACAGAAGTTACACTGCGCAGGAGTTTGGCTACTGCCCTTCCCCTTTCTACCTGTAAACCTTTTAAAGTCTAATATTAATTGCGTTGTATTTAACTAATTATATTTTCAACAGTGTGGTTCAATTTTTCAAAGCTTCGACGAAAAATAAAAAAAATCGAATCACTGCGGTAATCAAGATGAATGAAACAAAAACAACAATGGAGATGAACATGATGTTTAATGTATAATGACGCTAACTCCTGGAAGTCTTAGCGATTCAAGATTTTATTTAACATTAATTTTTTGTTTTTCCATTTTACAATTACAAAAATGTCGTTTAAAATGTGTCTTATTTTCAGTAAAACTCGAATGACACAATAGACTTTAGAAGGTTTACGGCTGATAAGGAGGCGTGGGCAGCTGCTAAAATCCAATGTGTAATAATTTCTGTTTGTTTTAATTTTGACTGGGGTATTCATTTTAATTTTACCTCGTTTGAGGAATTTTTTTTTCATATATTTCAGTACCTGTTACATTCAGATTTGAGATGATTGTTTACTTAAATATCTGTTTGATATGGTTTAAATTATTCTTTGATATTAATTTCTGGTCATTTCGAGTTTGAACTGTCTATTTCTGCTTGTCGTAAGTTTTAATAGGGTGTTTTACTTTTGTTTGAAGAATTTCTTTTGAAAATTTTTTAAAATTAATTCGCTCTTTTGATAACCTGGATGTACATAATGTCTTTTCATTTTGTTTAACATTCCCTGAAGTTTCAGCTTAATGCTCTTAGTCTTTTTGGATACATCTGAGCATACATTTGGGAAAGGGGGGATCACAGATCCCCCCTTTCCCAATTAAAAATCCTGTAAGTAATGGGCAAATAGCATTATTTACAAAGCTTTCCCCGGGGGCTTTTGGGGTCATCGCATGTTTGGAGGCATAGTTATTAGAACTTTTGATTGTTTTGAACGAAGTGAATATTTCTAAAAAGCGCGAGTGGGGGGTTGGCTGTCCCCCGTTAGCTTTCCATCAGAAATCTGACGTTTCACCTTAATACAGTCCGCCTTTTTGGGGACACCCACGATCAAAAATTTCCTCTTTTCTCGATGATAAATCCAAGTATGAAATGGGCAAACTTTGCTCTTTACACCTTTCCAGGACGTTCACTGCATGATACTCTAACAAAATGGATCTTTTGAGATGGATGAGTCATTGAAAAATTTAAACTATACGTTAGAGCTGCAACTAGAACTGCCTAGAATTTATATTACCTTTTTTTTTTTTTTTTTTTTTTTTTTTTTTTTTTTTTCAAGTATAGACAATCAAATTCTTGAATTTGAAGGCGTCGGAAGGAGAGCTAGAATTTAGGTGGAGTTACATTGGTAATTCTAAATTCTAACATACGAACTTGTGGAATTGCTGGGATTTCTATCGCTTTGTTCTGCTCGAAAGGTTCTTATGAATATAAGTAGAAAGTGCATGAAGTGAAATCAATCCAGGGGGAGGGGTACTTGACATATTGGGTTTAGATTGTTTACTGTAGGGCAATGACACTTAGATTAATTACATTCTTTATAAGTGTTCAAATCTTTTTTGTCGTGCAAGTGATTGTTCTACTGATACCAATTTATTCAACGGGGACGGACCAGAACCGAGGATTTAGCCCAGGACCCGCGAATAACTAGGAAAGAAATATAAACTGTTTTTAGCATACGTCAAATTACGTTCTTTGAGACATTGGTTGGGATGTAGGTGTGCCAGCACTATTACTGGTACACACGGAATGATTCAAATAAGAATACCTATAGGCGAAACCACTTTAATCTACGATATTGTACTTATGATTACCCTTTTCGACAATGTATACTCAATTCAACTGGAGAAGCTAATACTCCCAAAGAAATGATTCAGGTATAAATCTCATTGCTTCAATTTCAAGCCTTTAACTAGGAGAAAATAAATATTCAGTAATAAATTCAGTGAACTTACTCATGGTTTCCAAATCCGACAACATACTAATTACAAAATCAACCATCCTCTTCTAAAGTTTTCACTGTAGGGTGTAACATTTTGGCGTTCGGACCAATCAGGGACGAGCGATGGACCCTAAGTAACCACCAAACGAAAACGAATCTGACTTCTTTACCCCCAATCCCTTCGTAACTAAATCCTTCTTGACGATAGGCCAAAAATCTGTCTGGATAGGGAACCATCATAAGAATCTCGATATGTTGGGGGGGGGCATGTTTGCCACTGCAGGCTTTCTTTTTCTTTGGTTAGAAACCAAAAAACGATTGATTGACTAAAACAGTGAATTGGGAGAAAACATAAAAGAAAAATAGACTTGACCAATTTGTAAAATATGGCTAAAAATTGTCAATTTTAATAGAAAAAGCTATCAAAATCAATAAATGGGCAAAATTTAGTAAATTTGCATTGACCAAACTTACTTTTGATAAGATTTTATTACTTTCCATTTACTATCAAAACAAGTACAAACTGTATATTTAAAAATTTAATTGTATATACAAAAAATTACATTTTCAATATGAATTTTAATTCCAATGCAATTTTCACCTGAGAACTAAACAAGGCTTTCAACTACCGTGTATGTAGTTTTGGTTGAAATTCCAAATAAATAGATATGAAACCAAGTTAATGCCCATGATATTTAAAATATGTCTAGGGTTCAAACCTATAGGCGCTATGGTCCTCTGTAACCCTGTCAGTTTTTAAACTGTTGTGTATATGACACATTTTCTATATGGGAACTTACAGCTGACATTGTTAATATGTTTTGCTGAGCAAAGCGGATTGATACCCTGAATTGCATCCTGAGCCTGAAACAATTCCAAAATAATTATTATAATAGCTTGAGGCAGTCAAAGGCATTATTAGTAGGAAATCAATTTAAGGAACTCATTTAACGGTATTTTTTAGTATTTGGTATCAAACTGCTTTAAAATTTTGGCTGACTTTAATCAATTTCTGTAAGCTCAAAAATAATTTAATTAGAATGTTGTAATAAAAATTACAGACATCTAAGTTTGGGTTTTAAAGACTGACTGTAATTAATATTAATAGTTGAAATTCTCCTCGAAATAAAATCTCAAATTCGAAACTTTGGATAAACTTTTTTTGATCTATTGACTACTAGATTTTAGTTTAATGAATTCAACACTTATCTATTAAAAGACTGTATTTGGTGTTGTTTAATGTGTGCATATATACATACATGTATGTCTTTTAAAACACTGTATTTGGTTACTTTAAATGTGTACATCTGCATATATTAGTGAAAGACCAGGCTTCGCTCGTGTTTTATGCCACCCTTAGTCCAGGAAGTATGTGAAAAAAATGGGCCTAACCCGGAACAAATTGCAATAGAAATAATTCTTTGACTACCCGACTCAGAAAAATATGCTGATTCCGAATATGCAGTTTGCTCATCTAGCTGTTTCACAAATACGTTTTTTTTGGGTTGAGGTAAATAACGAGGAGGAGAAATATGTCTTTTGCAGAAATGCGTAGAACCACGAAAAACAATATGCATTTAGGGGTAATAAAGTACGCTGAATCTGAAAATGATCTCTAACTGCAAGGATAAAAAACGGTTATCAATATTTAAAGAAGTATGCTGGAGGAGGGTGAATTTTCTCATCTAGTGTTAAACCACGCTGAATCTGAAACAAACAGGTCTTAAAATGTAGAATGACAACTACCACCCATTTTGATGGTTTAATTGACAATTAAAGCATTCTCAACTTTTTCAGTTATACATACAATATACAAATGTTATAAAAAAACGAAATGTCAATATTCATAGATCTTCGTTATCTTCGAGATCATCAACTCTGAGAAACTCAGTTGTAACACAGTTCGCACAATTTGTTCCCTTGCAAGCTTCACAGGCCCAGGTGCATTTCATGCTATTTCTTTTGCAAGTGCATCGCATATTTGAGCAGTCGGTTTTGCAGTTACAGCGAAAAACTGTAAGGAGAGAGTTGGGGGCAGCGGGGAGTTCACCAAAAATAGGGCGATATAATCCATTCTGAATTACCCAACCGAACTGGCCAGGGTCGAGATTACATCCCAGGGTTTTCCACGATTTAACTTGCAAATAAACTCGAAATGAGAGGAAGCTGCAAACATCACTAGTGGGAGGGAGAACTTTAAACTCAACATACGAAGCAGATGATGTAACTTTCTCGATGAATCTGAGATGACGCAACTGATTGAGGGTTAAATTGAGCCTGGGAACTTATATAAAAGTATCATTGCTTTCTCTCCAACTGCTAAAATGTCGTGCTTGGTGGATAGTGGGTCTATAAAAACTTTAGCAGATTCATAAAACTCGTTGTTTTTTATCAGAAGCTGTAGTCCCGCTGACTCCCCAATGCCATAGACACGAGAAATTGAATTGCACCCAAGGAAGGCGTGGACATACAGGATTGTGCTGCATATACGAGATCCAAGTTTGAGTTTCGTTGCATTTATATCCCAAATTCTATTCTTTGAGATTTCAGCTCGAGGTTCAGAGTAAAAGTAGATCGCTTGGCTATCTGTCTGTGCGTGATAACAGAGGAGTATAAGCAGATCTGTGTCGTCTCCAACCAGGACAGAAGGCATAAGAGAAGCAGATCGAGCTGTGGTTAGAACAATGAGAAGATCAGCGTCCCTTTTTGCTTGGTATACCTGACACCCAGCTTTGGTCAGGTACTCACTGGTCATGGCTATGATTGCGTGCTTATTCTGGAAATTGCTTAGGAACACTTCTTTCTTTGTAGAACAGACTATATTCCTGCTAAAATTGATCTGCGGGCACGATCGTTTCCCTTTCCGTCTCAAATGGGTGATGTCTTTTGATTGAAGGTGCTTGGTCGTATCCGTCGAAAACCACCGACGTACTTTGCGCCCCGTATTTCCGTTCAACGTAGTCAACGTACTTATGGCAGATACTATCATAAGTTGAGTTTTTTTCCCAAGGAATTCGCTGAAGCAGTGTCCCACCATCGAGAAATATATGCTTGTCACTGAAATCTTTGACGAAGTCTTCAGTTTTTGGCTGCTCCTCTGCAACTAGACGCCACATCGCATCAGCGAGGGCAGGCTTATTGGCTGTCTGTAGAAGTCCGTTTGCTTCAAAAAGTGACGGAGGCGGTGAACACAATTCATACTTAAAATATGACTCCAAATCATCTTCGCTATTTCCAGCAACTGTCACTAGCCGCTGAAACATGAATGCTGGATCAACGGCAACTGACTGTCTGTCAATAACTGGAGCAGCTTTATTAGCAAGCGTTACGGCCACAGGCTTTTTCTTGAATGTGTACGTGTTGACGCTTTCCCCTGTCATGCTATCCATGATTTTTTGTCCGACGGATCTAGCTGTGTCGACGTTGACTTTTTCATCAGCCGTAACTCCAGAGGTAATGTTTCGCAAGCTCGGGTCTTCTGCGAAAGGGGTATTCTCAGCAAGAAAGCAAAGGAGCTTGCTAGTGTCATGTGTTGTCGCGTTCAATCCTCGACTCTCTAAATTCCTTGTGCTGTTCGTTCGTCTCGTATTGGACCTTAGCGAAAGTTTGTGTCAACGTATTAATCGTATTACAAGTTCCTGCTGAAAGTAACCAAGTCAGCCTTTGAAACTGACATTTGCCAATTCCCCTTGTAAGATTGACTTTAGTTTTCGACCAGCGCATGAAAACCTCCTCAATTACCAGATCTGATAACTGGCCTAACCAAAAATTTTCGGATCTGGAGATAACATGGTTCCCGTTCTGAAAATTGTCAAAGACGTCGGGATTGGTAGTTTCCAGCTGTTTTATATTTTGCAGGTACACCCTGGCAGACTTCGCATATAGGAAGTGGTTTAACGCTGTGAAATACGTAAACATAGCTTCAACTACATAAAAGCGAAGATCCCAGTTCCCCACACGCTCTGCTTGGATGAACTTCTTCAGTATGTCTATCATTTCCATATATTGTATCCACAGTTCCGCCGTACGCGACTTTTCCGAATGTGACTGTTTAAGAGAAGAAACATACTTCGCATGTCTGTGTGACCTTCCAATGCACCAAGATAAACAGTGAAGAACTCCATAAGCTCGTCGGAGGCACTGAATATTTTTTCCGTGTCTGCTGAATCAGCATCATCTTCAGTGCCGTAAAGTTCAGTGAAGAGAAGTGTCTTCACTGCCCAGTCAGTGAGTATGTGTCCTCGTATAGCTCCGGAATAAGCTTTCCCAGAAATAATTTGTAGAACAGTATTTGGCGCATATATTATTTCCAACGTGTCTTGAAGTCCAGAGCCTTCCATAATCTGTCTAACAGCCCCAATGTAACTCATGAGTGTGTGGAAGCCACCCAGCCGCAGTACGATTTTTTTTTTATAGGACTTGCCCCCGTCTCGGCAGCAATAATGGTAAGAGCTTTCCAGTAATGTGGCTGATCGAAGGTCAGTACTGGAGTCGCACCGTATCTGAAACACTGTTCGCAAACGAAGCTGAGTTTGGAGTAGATAAAAATGGGATCACTTGGGCTCATATCTATCATGGGTATTAAGAGAATGGAGGCTTTCCCTGTGTAATAGCCTGACTTTGTATCAACATACAGCTCGCTCATAGCTCCCTGCCAGCTCGGCAAGGGTACAGGAAAAAGTCTTGACATCTTCCATATCAAGTATCAATATGTTGAGGGATCCAGAATTGAAACTTGTAGTAGTGGATCGTACAGACGTTTATGTTGTCCTAGTGTCTGTCTGAGATACTTAATGGGAATTCGGTTCGGTTCAATTATCTGCCTCGACGTAACAAACTTTCTCCTCTCAAGTACTCTTGAAGACCTCAACAGTGGCGTCACAGAAACAGATATGCCCATGCCGTCAAAGTGCCGTTACCATCAAGGGTTCGGACGTTGTGGTCGACGTCATCAGCTATGTGCTGCATGCAAAAAGTTGACCAGAACAATAATTCCAAGATTACTGCGGCTTTAGAAACTGATTATCATCAAGCATTTTCAAAAACGCCGTTTTACCAACTTCGACAAACGGGAATTAAAAGTCACCGCCGGGCAAGGGCCTTGCCCACTGGGACTGCAAGGTCTCTAATATAGAATCCATCACAGCGGGCATCCAAAGGGCTTTATCATATTTTTTTCTATACCAAAATGTTTTATTACAAATCAGCAAAAACTCTTGCAGTTTTTACTCTGACCTTACTATGCTGTAATCAGCTATCATAAATAAAAAACCCGATTTCTTACCTTTTTTGACAAAAATGAAACAGCAGAACTTCACCATCAGCTAAACAACTCTCACTGACTGAACGGAACTTTGACCTGTTATCCATTAATCGACTGGCCAGATAAGGCAAAACACGATGGAACAGGTTTTATCACTGTAATGATAGATTTAGAATCGCCCGTAGGATTTTTACATTTTGGGATTGTTAGGTCCCGTCAGTCGCAAAAGGGTTATGAAACTGATGGAATATTTAAATGAAAGTTCTAATTTTACATTCAAATAAAGGTGATTTTCATAATCACGATGATCTATTACCCTATTTTAGACATTAATTTTGTTGTTGTACGCCTTTATATGGAAACGTGAATTTTACATCCTCAAAATCAACATCAACCTCAAAAACATAATTTTTAGTAGTTTGCTATATATTCATCGTTCAATCTTAAAAGATAAATGAAAGTTTTAATTTTACGTATCAAATAAAGGTGATTTTCATACTCACCGTGATCTAATACCCTATTCTAGACATCAATTCTGTTGTTGTACGCCTTTATATGGAAACACGAATTTCACCTCCTCAAAATCAACCTCAACCTCAAAAAAAAAAAACATATTTGTGAAACAGCTAGATGAGAAAACTTTGCATATTTGGAATCAGCGCATTTTTCTGAGTCGGGTAGTGAAAGAATCATTTCTATTGCAATTTGTTCCTGGTCAAACCGTTCCCTTCCTGGACTACCTCCACTTTCTTTGCTTACTGTTTGGAAGCCCTTTTTTTTACCTTCATAAAAAATCAGCCTGCTGTTGCCTCCCTCTACTCACTCAGCCACTAGTTTCTATTTTTAATGTTTTGCTCGTTTTATGTGTTTGTTCTTCTGTTATTCTGTTCTTCTTGTTCCTCTGTTATGTTTCTTCGTTTTATGCGTTGCCTCCCTCTCTGTTATGTGTTATTTCTATCCTCTCTGTTATGTGTTATTCCTATTTTTTTAACTGTCCTTTTAGTTACAAGATTGTTCTGCATATATTTGCACTTTTTCCAGCGTGAATTGTGTAGCTGATGAATTATATTATGCCATATGCATAAATTCAAACGTCTATTTATAAGCCAGTGGCCATAAACACAAAGCAAACACGGGAGGAAAAAACGGAAAAGCAACAACACAATAAATTTAAGTCACCGCCCCCTGTGCTTCCACTGCCATTCTATGTAGAACATCCTGATGCAATAATTATAAATTTATACTAGCACTATGTTTCTGGTTATTACGTCACTTCTATCCGCGCTCCGTTTCCAAGCACAATTTAAGGTGGCTGACAAACTCTTCATGTGCTGCTACTAGGACTGTGCTGTTATTAGGACTTTTATCTTTGTTCTAGGTCTATTTATAGTACCCAGAAAACTAAATTAAAATGTTTTTGCCTCCTAGGCCAGTCATAGGTCTGTTATTTTCTTTAAAAGAAAAAAAAACAATGCCACTCAACAAATTTAAGTCACTGCCGTCCATGCTTCCACGCCATATTAGATAAAACGTGCTAACACGATAATTATGAATCAATAATAGCGGACTGTTTCTGGCAATTAAAGCAGTTATTTATGTGCTATTACTTGGACTTGTACCTTCATTCTTGAAGCATGTAAAATAACAAGGACAACAAAATAAAATCATTTTATGCCTCGTTGGACCTGTCATATGTCCAACGTACCTGGTAACCGCAATTTTCTAAGAGTTTTCTTTCGGTTGTTTCAAAAGATTTGAGTGCAGTATCATATTATATTTTGTCTATGTTGCTATGTTGAACCATGTTGCCATGTTGAACCATGTTGCCATGTTTGAACCATGAAAATTAATTAGCAAAACTAACTAGCTTGATTTAACAATGCTATTTGTGCATGAAATTCAAACATTCACAATCTGTTAGCTCCCAAAGACTAATTCGCTTAGACCTGGAATAAATGAAGGAGTAGAGTTTTTTTTTTTGGTAACGGAAAAATCGATCACCCAAACATCCAGGGGGGCCATGGCCCCACTGCCGGTGCCCATGCTATTGTTCCAACTTAGGTGCAGCAACATACTGCAGAGCTGATGTGAGGTCCAGATCTTTAAAGGAAACCTACACATTCTTAAGCATTTTTTTGCCATAGGTCTTTGATCATTCTGTGCTGATTTTCACCCACCCCTCTATTTCTTAATAATTTGGCCCCAACTACGACCAAAAACTCTATCACTACCAATAGAATTCCTCTTCATTAAGAATTTAATTCCATATGGTATATTTGGCTGGGTAAGTTTGCACTTAACTAATTGAGACAATCAGGTTTAAATTTCACTGTTCTTGGTACTTTAAAGCCTTTGCTGTTAAGTATACGCTTTATTTTAAGCGGTCAGAAATTTTTTATATTAAGTATAATAGATGTGCAATCTTTGTGCAACCATTAAAGATGTGCAATCTTTGTGCAACCATTATAGGTGTCCAATCTTTGTGCAACCATTAAAGATGTGCAATCTTTGTGCAACCATTAAAGATGTGCAATCTTTGTGCAACCATTAAAGATGTGCAATCTTTGAGCAACCAATAAAGATGTGCAATCTTTGTGCAACCATTAAAGATGTGCAATCTTTTTGCAACCATTAAAGATGTGCAATCTTTGTGCAACCATTAAAGATGTGCAATCTTTGTGCAACCATTAAAGATGTGCAATCTTTGTGCAACCATTAAAGATGTGCAATCTTTGAGCAACCAATAAAGATGTGCAATCTTTGTGCAACCATTAAAGATGTGCAATCTTTTTGCAACCATTAAAGATGTGCAATCTTTGTGCAACCATTAAAGATGTGCAATCTTTCTGCAACCATTAAAGATGTGCAATCTTTTTAAAGCGTTCAGATGACTCGTTTCAGATGTACGTTAATGTACATATTTCTTTTACAGGTAATTGGTAAAGGTCTTACAGAATGCTACGACTGCCAGCCAAAGGCTCCCCAAAAAACTTTCCCTGGCTGCACTATTCGTAATACTCCGTCTGCACCGATTCATTGCATCGTATGGGCTAAGCACTTATTCAATCAGCTGTTTGGTGAAGAAGATGCTGATGATGACGTGTCTCCTGATACTGAGGACCCTGAATTAGCATGTAAACTTCTTTTTTACCTTCCTATTTATTTGCGTGTCAATCTTAGGCTGCATTGTTTGGTGCTTATTGCAATTCATAGGTAACAATTTATTGAATTTAACCAAATTATTATCCTTATGGGACAGACAAATTATATATATATCTTGTATATATATACATACATAATAGGAACGTACTTGAAGTGTTGTGGTAATCAATGTTGTAATAAGTAAAAATCACACTGCTCAAGTACAAATCGTTTTCAGTAAAGTCTAAATGACAATATGGCCTTTAGAAGATTTAATGCACGGTATACCTACTTCTGTTTCTAGTAATTTTTGCTCATATTAAAGAAAAGAACCCCCTTATTGTACGACGATGTTTGATTACCAGCGAATTGCTTAGTACAGTTGATGTCAGGTAATCATAATGATCCGTCGGGTATTTGAATAGATGCCAATTCATTTGTTGCAAGTTGGTCGGCTAATGCAACTTCTTGATGCAAGATTAAATCAATAAGAGTTCCAAATAGAGGTATGTCCTTTTATTAGACAGTGAAACAAAAATATAAAACAAAGACTCTAAGTATTTCGATGATACAGTCGGCCATCATCGTCATTAGAGTTACTAACATATTAAAATTAAAACAAATTGTATTTATACTAAACAAAATAATCACTTCCGGGTCAAAGCAAGTTAACGGTCCATTGACTTAAAAAGTTCACAAACTGTTCTTGAGTTTTGCAATACTGCGTTGAATAAAGGTGGTACAATTTTCTTCAAAATTGTAGGTCAAAGCCGGTTACCGGTCCATTGACTTAGAAAGTTCGCTAACTGTTCTTGGATTCTGTAATACTGCGTTGAAAATTCTTCTAAGTTCTTCTAAGTCAGAATTCAAGAACAGTTATTGAACTTTCTAAGTCAATGGACCGGTAACCTGCTTTCACACAAGAAAGTTCACTTAGAAGTGGTCCCATATGGTCCCATATATATATATATATATATATATATATATATATATATATATATATATATATATATATATATATATATATATATATATATATATATATATATATATATATATATATATATATATATATATATATATATATATATATATATATATATATATATATATATATATATATATATATATATATATATATATATATATATTTATATATATATATCCATATAACGATAAGCTAAATAGCTATATCGTATATTTATTTATTTATTTATTTATTTATATAATCCACGTATACGGTAAGCTAAATAGCTATATCATATATATATATATATATATATATATATATATTTATGTATATGTATATGTACCAGCGACTTACGGATAGATTAAATTGACACTCTACCTCAATTGATAAAATCCTTAAAAAGCGGAAAAAACCGGAAAATTTTGATTCTGCCCTTGCAGAACATATCTATGATTTTCCGGAACATACTATTTTATTTAACCAAGCTAGTTTAATTTCTCATGACAAAGGTATTGTCCAGCACTACAGGGAAGCGGCTGAAATTTTTAAATACTAACATTTAGGTCTAGCTTTAAACAGAGATTCCGGTGATTTAAGAATAAACGAGTCATATTTCGGTTTTCTCAAAAGAGAAGCCGCTACTTAATAATCCTTGAAATAAACCTTGAACTACTTTCCCAATCATATAATGAAACACGCGAACACCCCCTAAGATCTCAAAGTGTGTCTGCAGGAAATGCAATAAGTAAAATAAGAAATCAGATGTCATAGTTCTCCAGCTTATTTAAATGCATTGAATTGTTATTGAATTGTATCGGCTTTGAAATGTTATGCGCCACTCACTCAAGTTTACGCTGTGTAAAATTTGAGAATACATTGTTTTTTTCGTTAGTTTCTTCGTTACTTTATGAATAAATTTGGGCTATAGAATTGCACATTAGGGGGGGGGGGTAAAGTAAAGCGGGTCTGCATGCAAAATATGTTGTGTTGAATTGTATCGGCCAAATTATTGAATTGTTCGTTTTGTTTTTGAGTGAATGAATTGTTTTCTTTCAACTTCTCAGTTGTTCGCTAGTATCTGTCGATGGCCGTTCATAATTTTTTGGATTTTGTGCAAATCGTGGATATTGGCGGATGATTCGCTTTTACAGTTGTTAGGTATTTGGTTTTAATTCTTGTTGTTTTTGGCTTTTATTGAATTTTATTCATCTTTTAATTATTTGGTTTTTTCATTGTTTTTTTGGTTTATTTTCACATTGACTTTCCGCGTTTGTTTTTTCTTTTTATTTCTTCGACACTTTTCTTGAATACATTATTTCGTTTCGCGCTGAAGAAGAGAGGTGGTTGTCCTCTCGAAATATTTACTTTATTTGATTATTCAGTGTCTGCGTTTGGCCATAAAAACCCCATTTTTGATCGTTTCCTTTTCTTATATTATGGCAGGCCAATGTGGTTTAAGAAATTATCTTTTATATATATATATATATATATATATATATATATAGGTGGCCGGCGTTTACCCCCCCCCCCTCAGCGATTACCCCCTCCCCCCGGAAAATACCCCCCCCCCCCCCCCTCCCGCGGAAATTAAGGCTTTCAAAATTTGAGAATTTTATTTGATTTTTTTTTTTTCCGTAGGGTGCTGGAATTTTTGTACTTGTGTAATATGTGCCATTCACTCAAGTTTACGATGTGTAAAATTCGAGAATGCAGCGGTTTTTTCGTTAGTTTCTTCGTTACTTTATAAATAAATTTGGGCTATAGATTTGGACATTAGGGGGGGGGGGGGGTAAAGTAAAGCGGGTCTGCTTCCAAAATTTGTTTAGTACAATTATTCTGCATATTAGATAGATAGACAAATAAGTGTATTTTAAAGCCAAATATACGGCCATGAACACAGTAAAATAACATAAATGAAAGGCATAAATAACATAAACTTTCATCAGCGATCATCATAAAACATTTAAATGAAGCACTTCATTAACCTAATAATAGTTTTTAATACTTGGAAAAACGGTCATTGAAAAAAAAATTTAATAACATTTGGAAAAAAACACTTAAATGAAACATTACATTTACTTTATACTCTTTTTTTTATAGTTAACAAAATTTCCAGATACCTCGCTATTCTTCTGTATTTTTTTAGTGGCCATATACCTAGTATCCAGTAAAGTATCCAAATACTTTATTCCCCCCCCCCCTATATGCAAACTTGTGTGTGTGTCCGCATTTGTTCTTTGGTGTGTAATAGACCAGGGAGAAATATGTGAGTATGAATGTGGGCAGAGAATGGAGGGTTGAAACTTTAGGTAAGGTTTTTTTCTGAGTTGAATTTATCGGCAAGTTATATCGATATCGTATCAGTGCGATATTTGGGATCTCTGATTGTGTTACTGAGTTTTTTTTTTTTTATGTTCATGAATAGATACACCAAAAGAATCGGACTTTTATGCTGATTTTAAATATATAAGTTTCATCAAGTTTACTTATATCCATCAAAAGTTACGAGCCTGAGAAAATTTGCCTTATTTTCAAAAAAAGAAAAACACCCCCTAATAAAATATATCAAGAATATATCGTCAAAAAAAAAGTTGGAGACATCTACATTGGTTTCTTTGAAGTTTGTATATTTGACATATCTGACAAACCTCTAAGAGCGTTTACACTCTCAGATGGCAGTCCGCGTCTCACCAACATATTATAATAAGAAGAAGCTGTAAAGGATCTAATGATATTTCTTTGTTAGCTGAAGCAGGAGCAGAAGCTCTTGAAAAGCTCTTGAAAAAGGATGAATTGAAGCGAACATCTACTCGTAAATGGGCCAAGGAATGTGAATACGACCCAGAAAAGCTGTTCAAAAAGCTCTTTAGTGAAGATATAAAGTATCTGCTGTCAATGGAGAAACTCTGGTCAGCTGACACAAATCGTAAACCACCTACTCCATTGGACTGGAATAAACTGCCGTCGGATGGTAAGTCTCTACTTTTTTATATTTGAATTTGGCATTGAATAGAAGCCAGGTGTTGAAAGCAGTGGTGATTCTGTCCTCTCTTGCGTCCGGGGCAAAATCTTAATTAGCAACCCTCCCCCCCCCCCTGTCTCCCACAAAAATTTCAGGCCGAATTAAAAGCCAAATTATTTTCAATTTATTAGTTTTTTGATAATTTTTTTTATTGTTTTAAATTTATTGTGTAAATTACTTTATCATTTTTAAATTATATTTGTTTTGTTTATAAATGAATAATTTATTGTTGTTTTGATTCTACTGTTAAAAAAATTTCAAAAATTACAGAATGATTATAAACGTTAGATTATTTATTTTTTTGTTCTGAAACTTTGCGCCCCTAAAATTTCTGTGCCAAGGGCAAGTGGTTCTCTTTCCGTCCCCTAAAACTGCCTCTGGTTGAAAGACGATATTGCTCTTAAATTAAGAGTCTTAATTTGGTTGGTTGTCTTTTTACTTGGTGAGACATAAATAAATAAGACATAGCAGGTACAGTAGGCTTCACTGAATGAGTAACTTAGATTTTAGCTTAGAATATAGTTTCTATTCTAACCTCGAATGTAGTATTTCAGGTATGAGAAGATGTGTATTTCGAAAATTTCTATCACAAGCCCTGAAGGGCCGAATTCGAATTCTATACATAAAAAAAACAAAGATAGCAAAAAGAAAAAAATATTAAAAAAAGAAAATTGAAAAACTGGTAAACAATGCCAAAACAAAAATAACAGAATGAAAAATTATTCCTTAGTCAAAATAATTAAAATACAGTGTGAGATTAAGTTAATTAGGTAAAAAGAAATGCTAAAGCTAAAAAAGAACTACATAGTATATACAACTAAAAGAAATTTAAAGGATAAAAAAGTGGGGGGCGGGAACAAGCAAACTAAATACAAAGTCCAAAATATGAGTCTTTCCTGAGTCTTTTCCTTGTTTTTCTTTCGTGTACCACAGACAAAATGTATGTAATATAGACTTCCAACTGAAATAATTTCATTGTAATAAGCACCAGTCAATTTGGTGCTTCTGCTCATCTGTCCATAGTTTCTCAGGCTTCTAGAATGCATGAACGCCGTCATATATAGCCTAAAAGTACCCGAATAACTGCCCCTTTTTTAACATTTTAAGATAGGCCACATGCACATTTGTATCATATACTTTTTGTCTGGGTTTTCAGCTTTTATCTTTTATGTTTTATGTAATTTTTTTTTTTTTTGCTGTTGGTAAAGGCTTCTGAACGTAAATCTGAAAAATGCAATTATTCGCTTTTTTACCATCTCAGTTAAAAGCATTGCCTCTGATATAGTTATTTTCATTTCATTTTATTCATAAGGGGGAATTATCTGCTAACTTACCACCCCCCGTCTGTGTAGGACATGGTTTAGTGAGTATACATGATATTTGTTTGTTTTTGTATGTTTAATTTTCCTGGCGGCTTAGTGTTTAGGGCATTGTTCCTTGTCTTTAGCCGATTGCTGTTACTTTTTGTGAAAAACAGAGAAACGTCGTAATACACACATTAAAAGCCGTTGCATAAAAAAATTATGATCATAATAGTTATAACAAATTTCAACTATAATAGCTATAACAAAAGACAATGAAGAGCAGGCCTCGATATGTTAGCTTAATAAATAGGCAAGTGAAAAATTGCACAGAGCAACACAAGTATCTTTAGACAAAAATAAGGAAAATCAAGAAAAAAACCTGTAAAAGATGAAAAAAAGGAAGAGGAAAAAGCAAAGGTCAGGTCCCAGTAAGAACAAAAATCAAACCAAAATTAAAACTAAATATACCCTTCGTAGGTACCCACATCTCGACATTTAATAATCTTTAAAAGATGAGGAACTATTCTTTAGAATCATTTGAGCCAGATTAAATTTGTTTGCAACATAACAGGTCTGGTACCTTAATGAAAATCTACCGCTTTCTGATTGAATTAGAGGAAGATGAAGCTTCTTAGGGTGAACATGGACAGAATAAAGAGGGTAACCCATTAAAGCCTTATCATGGAAGTAATTTGTTGGAGATTGAACGACTTGATACCACTTTGCTGTTTGTAATGATGATGTTAATTTAGCAATTGCAATTTAGTCTATTTTTGGGAAGCTTTTATGCTCTGGCAGTTGTGTGTGTCTTCATTTGTCTATGCGCTTGTCTTCGTTTGGGATGCATAGTAACTATCATTTCAATATCAAAAGTATTCTATGTATATGTACTATGTTATTAGTATACAACTTTGAGTTGGAATATTGAAATGCTCTATTCAGAATCAGATAAATGTCCTCTCTCCGTTTTGTATGAATTTGCTTTCCGCTGCTCTTTAAATGCCTTGATTCCAGTCACTTCAACTCTCTTTTAAATACTTTTTCTATTTAACTATATAAAAGTTATTAAAGTAAATTTGAGGCGGGTTTAACCATGGGCTACCATCTCGAATACTCTTTTTGCTCAAATACTCTACCTACTCGAACATGTTATACAGTAACGTTGTACGTTCTACGCGTTGTATCTAACATGTTGTGCGTTGTGTTTTAGCTGGATCTTTTTATTCTATTTTTTAAGGATATATTCCTGGAGTCTAAATCATAAAAATCCACACACAAAAAGAGATTATATTGAATATAAAACCCTTTAAATAAGTTTGTGATTGGTTAGCTCAACATCTATAGTATGTCTATCAGACTCCGAACTAGACTTTGAAGGACTATATAATAAAATTTTAGCATCCATATAGACAGCTATGGTCTATGTAGAGACTGATTAAGGTCCTAATGGACAAAGAGGAACATTGAAAGCTCAGCTTTATACTAGTCTATATGATCAGCATCGCTATATGATATCTACTATGATACATAGCTATATGAATAATCTATACTGATACAGTCTATATGACTAGTCTATATGACTCACAATCTCATATAGACATCTATACCCTGTATACCCATCTAATATTTTTGATACTCCTTTCATTTACTGATACTAATCTATATGATAGTCCTATATGATACATCTATATGATATCTATATGATACATCTATATGACATCTATATGATACATCTATATGACATCTATATGATACATCTATATGATACATCTACTTCTTCTTCTTCTACTAAACTTCAAGCTACTACCAATTTTGTGGTTTTCTCCCACGAAAAAGCTTATAAATAAAGCGACTAGGCATAGGCGCTGTCAACAAAATATGGTCGAAGACGAACTTGAACTTTAAAAGTTACAGCAATATATCAAATGTGTGATGGCCTTTTGACAAATGGCAAAAAAGAAATATGAAAATACAGCTACCTGTTTAACGATAATTATTTATCGCAACAAGGAAAAGGAAAGATGCCGGAAACCATTGTTTCTATTTGATAGTCAGAGGCAAATGCTATTATTATAAATTAGGAATAAAACTATTGTAGTTGAAAAGGCATGAACAGTCGAGCTAGCGCTACAAACTTTACTTAATTTAAACACATGAAATTCATGCGTCATATGTAATCGAAGTTGTGATCACACAAGTAGCTTCACCGCTTATGCGTCATATTCATGCGTCATATGTAATAGAAGTTGTGGTCACGCAAGTAGCTTCACCGCTTCTACGTCATATTCATGCGTCGTATGTAATAGAAGTTGTGATCACACAAGTAGCTTCACCGCTTCTGCGTCATATGTAATAGAAGTTGTGGTCACTCAAGTAGCTTCACCGCTTCTGCGTCATATTCATGCGTCAAATGTAGTAGAAGTTGTGGTCACACAAGTAGCTTCACCGCTTCTGTGTCATATTCATGCGTCATATGTAATAGAAGTTGTGGTCTCACAAGTAGCTTCACCGCTTCTGCGTCATATTCATGCGTCATAGGTGATAGAAGTTGTGGTCACACAAGTAGCTTCACCGCTTCTACGTCATATTCATGCGTCATATGTAATAGAAGTTGTGATCACGAAAGTAGCTTCACCGCTTCTACGTCATATTCATGCATCGTATGTAATAGAAGTTGTGGTCACACAAGTAGCTTCACCGCTTCTGCGTCATATTCATTCGTTATATGAAATTGGAGTTGTGGTCACACAAGTAGCTTCACCGCTTCTGCGTCATGTTCATGCTTTTATATGTAATAGAATTTGTGGTCACACAAGTGGCTTCACCGCTTCTGCGTCATATGTAATAAAAGTTGTGGTCTCACGAGTAGCTTCACCGCTTCTGTGTCATATGTAATAAAAGTTGTGGTCTCACGAGTAGCTTCACCGCTTCTGCGTCATATGTAATAGAAGTTGTGGTCACACAAGTAGCTTCACCGCTTCTGTAGAGTTTGTGTTCTTGTGGAGATCTTTGTAAATGTTTGGTAAAAATAAAATTAATTGTTAGTAGTTATTGGGAAAGGGGAGTTGAATATAATTCGGTATCCTTGTGAAGTCGTAGTCTTCAAATTACTTAAGTCTTTTCCATAGCAATGTTAGTACAGTTTTCTTTCCTTTCTTTAGATGCTAATGATGCCAAATCAAACACCCCAAATGATTTTAAAGATCAGCGTGTTTGGTCAGTCTTGGAATGTCGTGAGGTTTTTTCTAATAGTTTGAAGGAGCTGAGGGATGCTGCTGAGGTAATCTACTATTTTTATTTTAGCCTCTAAGATGCCAATATGATCAAGTCCAATTCTTTGACTTGTTTTGTTTTTAGCGATAAGTCACGAAGTGCTGTCAGCTTTATAAAGTAGTAAGAAGAATCCCTTACAAATAATGATTTATTGTATAAATACTTGAAGAAACTTTTCGATATTATTGAACATTAAGGCGTAAAATTTTTGAACAAAAAAGTTTTTAGAAGCCAGTTTGCCCAGCTTAAGAATATTTACACGTGAGCAAGCACCAAGAAAGGCTTATTTTAATCAGTTATGTGTGTCACGATCAAAACCAGCTGTAATAGTTCCGTCGATTCTTTGGGAACCCCCCAAATTTAAATGGAAACCCGCATTTAATACCTTAACGGAAGACCGGTAGGAACAAATAAAAAGAAACGTTTGAATAGATTTGTTTAGATGTGATTGTTAGTTGTTTTTTTTTTTGGGGGGGGGGGAGATTTTTTAAATATAGTTTTCCAATATTTTTTTTTCTTTGCTGATTTTAAATGTTCGGTATATATATATTTGTATCTAGGTCTTTTACTGTATTTTAGTTTTTTACCTGATAATCGTTTTTTTCTGTTTCTTTCTTTATCATAAACCCACTATGCTTTTGGGTCATACTAATAAGTGAATATTGTCAATAGAATAAACTTCGCTGTCAAAGCACGTATGTGGTTAGGGTCTAGGCTCCATTTCTTCAGGGATTGTGGTTTTTAACGTAATATCTGCAATCTTCATATTGATTGTTCATATTGTGGTTTTGATAAGTCACCCTCACTTTTTATCGCGATAATTTTTTTTTAGAAATTTCTGTCACTGCTTTATACTAGGTTGTTAGTGCTAATTCTTCTGAGTAAATCATTGTCTCTAGTTGCATAACCTTTATAATTATCTCGTATGATCAAAGTCAAACATTGCGTTTAAAACACTTACGATCGATTTCTTTTTTAAGTGAATTTAAATTATATTCTCAAGCTATTGTGTGATTTAAAAAAAAAAAAACTATTTCTGTGTTTTGTAATTACTGATGGTGTCGATATAAATGGTGGGATTTATTCAAAATAGTTCATCGGTAGAGCTGAACTGAACAAAGGGGGAATTGAAGTCAATCAGATATTTGATTTATCACAGGCAGTGCTGCCTAAGTAAAAAGCGATGTGGGCACAATGGTTTTTTTTTTCACAAAGGCACTTAGTGCAGAAGGAGCTGTTGTGCAAACTTCGGAAAGAGTTTATTTGATTGGAAATTGAATGTTCTAGTGTCCCTTTTTAGAGTCGAAACTGATTGGAGGGCAACCAGCCCCCCTCCCATACCCATCAATTCCCCAAACACATCCAATAAAAATGTGCTATTATTTGATATTTATTTTATTGGAAAACTACCACTAATAATACTGTAACTACTGCTTCTATACAGGGTACTACCAAGGCAGGTTATTGAAATGAAAATTTGAGGAAGTGTTGAGGGGAAAGTTAAACTAAATCAAAACATGCTATGTGCACACAGATTGTCAAATGACCGAATCAGCAATATATTTGGAACGGCACAATGTATAAAGCTGAAACTTTCAGGGTACCATGAGGGGATGTTCAACTGATCAAAGGGCAACATCTGCATATTACTACCGCTATTAATACTGCTGCTACTACTGTCTACTACTAATCCAACATTGCTACTGCTATTACTGCTCCTACTACTACCACTACTACTAAGATACTAGTACTAATAAGGATAAAGGTATGAAGGTGAAAATCTGAGACAATATTGAGAAGAAAATTTGAACTAAATAAAAAATACACTATGTGCATGCAGATTGTCGAAAGGGTATATTTCGAGGAATGGATTCATTGGAGTATTAAGTTGGAACTCTCAGGGAAGACTTAAAGAGAAAGATCAATTGACCAGAAGACAATGTGTGCGAGATCTACTAAGGTTAAGAGTATTAAGATGAAGATTTCCGGAAGTGTTGAGAGGGAAGCTGAATTAAATTAAAACACTAAGAAGATACAGGTTATGAAAAGGGCATATTGGCAATATCATAGCACGGCTAATTGTATTAATTTGACACTCCAAGGGCTTGATGAGGGGGATGTTCACGACTATAGCTAAGGGTATGAAGGTGACATTTCCAGGGAATATTGAAGGGGCAATATTCGCATCCTACTACTCATCGCCTCAAAGCGGTTTTGCCGAAAGTAACAAATGTTTAGCGAAACTGAGTTACAAACGCCATCCTTTGTAAGAAAATTCTCTTTCGAATGGTCTAATTGACATTGTTGTAAGACGTGACTAATTGCCTGTATTTTGCAGTTCTCCTTTGCCGAATAACATATTTCCGATTGCTTTAAAGCGGTTTTGCCGAATCGCATGCGGGGTTATAGACATGGTCCGTTTTGCCAAATGTTGCTGGTTAGCTTAATTCGAACGAAAAAAAGATGGCAGAAAAAAAGTACTGAATTATCTGAGGTCATGCATAAGATATAAAAGCGAAACTAGAAAGCAAAGAATAAAGAGATAAGGACAGGGCTTCGGATGACCCCGAATTGTGTTTTGATATGGAAAACCTTTTTGCTTTGCCAAAAGTGGATGTTTCGTCCTTTTTTTTTTGCAAAAGGAAGATCACTTGCTTTAAATTACCTGCTATTCTTACCTTTCACAGACAGACAGGAGAGCTAATCAAGAAAGTATATTGTGGTCAGAAAGTCTTTCTGGTAGAAGTGGAAATGATATTGTCAGTGGTCTTTGGCTATCCTTAATAAGGTTTTTACTACCTTTCCTGACATCAGACAGCTGATTACATGGGCATATTCATGTGTGCTCCAAAATGGTAATCAAGTAATTATCTACATGATGGTAGACATCCTGAAGAAGCATTCACACGTACAGAGTATAACGATGAAGTATTCTGAGCCTGGCCACTCCATGATTCATGGGGTTCATGCTGTTCACAGCTTCATTGAGAGGCCTTTGAAGCATAAGGAAGTCTTTTCAGTACTAGACATGACAAAAAAAAGATTGTATTGTTCAGCCCCGCGACCCTTTTGTCATTATTCAAATAGCCAAGCAGAAGTTTTGATCGCCAAAAAGTCCAAATCCTATAAGTATAGCTTAGTGCCATTTTCATAGGTGAAGTTACTACAGTTTAAGCAATACTATGCCAAAGGGTGGTCTACAAAACTTCGTTTGTGGATACTACGAATTCTGTAGCGCTGATTGCACCAGAGGTTAACCCAAGGAGGCCGTCGCCTAATGTGTCAGCAGTGATTGTTGTGGAAAGGTTGCTGCCTCCTGTACCTTCTTGTACATTAGTTGAGTTGAGTAAAAATAAATGACTTAGAATATGTGAAAAGTCTTATTAGAAGTTGAGGTACCTAGCACGTCAGCTGAAATCACAGCGTTTCCCGAAGCAGCCTCTGCCGTTAATATTCCGAAGGTCAATACCAGAAATTCCGAGAAGCTTGTTGTTAAGTGAGACCTCCAACTGATCTTTTGTTACGTTTTGTTGTAAAACTCCCAGTTAATTGTTGAAATTCAAATTTGTCTATCAAGTGAAATACGTCTTGACAAAATTCTTATTTCTAGTTCATACTGAGCCAATTCCGTTTTGCCATATCTTACCTGTGTTCTGGAATTCTCAGGGGGTTTTGCCAAAACTGATATTCATTCCGTTTTATCTCAGGAAAGGCTCACCTTAGGCCAATTAAAATAAGCACATCGATATAAGCATTTTTCTTCTTAATTTTGGAACAAAAGTCGACTCTGAGATACAAGTGTCAAAATTTTCAAATTCGTTTTTTTCCCATTTTTAGAAAAAAGATTCGGTATAACCGCTCTCAGGCGACGTACTGCTAATAAAGCTAGGGCTGCTACTACTAATTCTACCGCCACTACTATTACTACTGGTAACCTACTGCTATTACTGCTACTAAAGCTAAGAGTATTAAGGTGAGAATTTTGGGAATGTTGAAACAGTATTGATCTAAATAAAAACACTATGCGCATACAGCTTGCCAAGAGGACTTATAAAGAATGCCCCAGGAATGGTTTATCGTATTAAGTTGAAACTTTCAGTGTGTATAGAGGGGGGTGTTGAAAATAGCCCAATGTGCTATGTGCATACTGCTACTAATGCGACTACTGCTACTGCAACTATTGGTACTACTGAAGCTAAGGGTATAAAGATGAAGCTTTCAACGAATGTCTAGGCGGATGTTGAACTACATCAAAACGGACTATGAACATGTAGATTGTGAAAAAGGTATAACAACAATATCTCAGGAACGGCTTACATTATTAAGTTTGAACTTTCTGGGCATCTTGTGGCGGATTTTGAACTAACCAAAAGACACTGTATGCATACGCTACTACGATTGCTGTAACTAATGAGACTAAGGTTAATAAGCTGAAACTTTTAGGGAACGTTTATGGGGAGTTTCAAGTAAAGGAGAAAAACTATATGGATGCAGGTTTTCAAAGGGACATATAAGCAATATCATAGGCAGCGCAGTGCTATCATAAAGACTTTTAAAGGAGCTTATTCGATTGAAAAGTAAAAGTTCTAGTCCCCTTTTTAAGATTCAAAAGGGATTGGAGGGTAAGCAGCCCCCCCTCCCTAGCCCATTGATTCTCCATATCTAATCAATAGATTTTGTGATGGCCATTTTATTCAACATATATGAAAAGTCCAGTAGCTGTATCTCTTGGGATCTTTGGGATGTCAACCCCCCTTAGCCCTCAGAGCAAGGGCTGAAAGCTATGCAATTCTCCCAATATTTATGTATAGTATTTGTTACTAGGAAAGAGGGCATGTTTGACCTTTGGTGTTCAAAAAGGCCAAGTGCATTCAAGTGAAGCTTTCAGAGAATGTTGAGAGAGGCTGAACTAAATTAAAACATGTTATATGCATGCAGGTTGTCAAAAGGGAGATACTCAGGAATTACTTTGGGTATTAAGTTGGAACTTTAAGGGAATAATAAGGGAGTTGATCAATTGACCAAGGGCGTATTGAGGGGGATGTTGAACTTACCAAAAGACACCATGCGCATGTTACCACTATTGCTACTATTACGACTACTACTTCTACTGAGGTTAAGGATATTAAGGTGAATCTTTCAGAGAATATTTAGTGGGGCTTTGTAAATTAAAACAAACTGGATGCATTCAGGTTACCAAATGGATTTATCAGCAATTTCTCAGGAATAGCTTAGAGTATTTCAGGGCGCGTTGAGAGGAATATGCCCCCGGGTATAAATTACAACCCTTGCCCTGAGGGCTGTTGGGGGCTGTCATCCTAAAGATATAATTTCTGGACCTTTCAGCTACGCAGAACAAAACGGCTATCTCAAAATATTGATTGGATATGTTTGGAGAAATGATGGGCATGAGGGAGGGGGCTGCCCTTCAATGACATTCGACTAGTAAAAAGAGCACTAGCTCTTTCAATTTCCAACCGAATGAGCCCTTTTTGAAGTTTCTACGACTACTCCTTCTATACGAAGCGCCTTGGTCTAAGAAAACACCAAACCACCAACACCAACTACCCAAATGAAACTCTGTGCATGCTGCTACTATCGCTACTGCTGCTACTAACCATTGTTGTTACGACTATTACTACTGAGGCTAAGGGTGAGAAGCTGAAACTTTCAGTGAATGTTCAGGGGGATGTTGAAAAAAAAACAAAACACTATACATCAAAAGGGCCATCAGCAGTATCTCAGGAATGGTCTAGGGTATTAGATTAAAATTTTCAGGACATGTTATGGAGGATGTTGAACTAGGCTCTTTTTCCTCAGAAAATCTTTGTTTTTTTTTAATTAGTATTTCCCCGTTTTTAACTAAAACCGTTGTAAATTAGAAATCTCAGTCGCCCACTAGCTTGCAAATCCTGTGCCCATGGTCAGTCATAAATCTCGAATTATTTTTGGTCTCCAATTGCGTCCAAATGGTTCACAGAACTGATAGACTATCTAAATTACCCTTATTGTATGACTATCTGCCTTAGGTCTGCCCTAGGATGATAGACTATCATCAAGAAGTGAAAATAATCATTTTTCGTTTTTTTTCGAACTAGCAAGAAATCATGCGCTCTTCTATATTAAAAATGAGGTACACACTAAGAATCGACTTCTGAGATTGGTATAGAAGTAACTATTTCTCTAAAGAGAAGATTTTCAAGGATTTCAAAATCAAGCACAATTTCTAGATCTGTCATAAACTTTCGAGAAGTTATACCGTTTAAACTGACTTCGAAACAAAGAAGTTTCTGTTATTTATTTTTAATGGGTACTAATATAGCTTTATATTTTTAAGCTATATTTCTTTTGGTTAGTACTAATATAGCTTTATATACTAATATATTTTTGATGGTATTAAAATAGCTTTGTACGTTCATCTCCCCATCATTCAATTCTGATTCTTGGGTCCCAATTTGCCTTCCCGGTACCAGAAAAAGCAATAATAAGAGGGGCATTCCAAAAATACGTTAAATTTTTACAAACAAGGTAATGGGAATGGTTTTCTATGACTTTGAAGGAGTTGTACTTGTAGACATTTTGGAAGGTTAAAGGGATCTCCGGATTTCCGTAAAAATAGTCTAAAAGGATGGATCAATCATCTGGAGAAGTGATTTGACATTGAAGGAGGTTATGTTGAAAATCCATTGTAATAATAATGAATAAACCCGTTGTTTTTGGAAAGGTCCATTGCAATAGAAAAATCAATAAAGGATTACAAAATTCTGTTAATTTTTAATGCCTTTTTACTATCAGAAATATGACAAAATTTATAACAAAAATTTTATAATCCATATTTCACGAAACAATGCATGTTTAGACACTGAGGACAGGAATGTGGCATGAAACTAGCTGATTAGTTTCAACTCCCTGTCCGAGAGGATTTAATATTAATTTAATTTTAGTTTTTAATTACAACATTACAACAGTCATTACAGTCACCCTCCTTGAACAACACGTAAAACCACTTTTTTGGATGGTCATAAATGATATGTCGTTCGTTTTTTTTTTTTTGTGTTTTTTTTGTGTTTTTTTTTTCACCAAGGTTATCGAATAAAGAAAACATCTTACAGAGATTTTTAATTACTTATTTGAAAAGAAATTAAATGTGTTAGGGTCTTTTTAAAGTGACAGAAAAGATTGGATGGCAACTATTAACCAATGTCGGTTCCACCATTGGAACCGACATTGGTTTAGGTTTAACGCTTTAAGTAAGTTTAATACCATGCAGAGCAGGCAAAAAAACATGCGCTCTTCTATATTAAAAATGAACTGTACGCAAAAAAGTTATTTCTGAGATTTTAGTCGCGTATCGATTTCCTTGGCGTTCTAGAAGTAGTTATTTTTCTAAAGAAGATTTTCAAGGTTTTCAAAACATAAGAAAAACTTTCGATTCTCTAATTACTAACCCCCTCCCCCCGCCCTGCTAAACAAAAAAACAACTTTGGACATACAGGTGTTGAATAGCAATAAACAAAATAAAAAATAGAATGTAGCCTTACAACTAAAAAATGTCGCAGAAAAAAAAAATGCAAATGCGTTTTTAGTGCTATGATTTCTCTAAAATACATTAAAAAAAGTTCTAATAGTAAAAATCAGTAAATGATTTTAATAAGTAAATGTAACAATAAGTAACCCTTCTTTTAGTTTGCAACTTTGAGTGGTTACAGAACCCCATACCTACACTTCTCCAACCCCTAAGTGGCAAGGGGTTGGGGTATGGGTTTAGTGATCTACTAAGAGTGTATTTGAAAACCATGAAACTGGATAACCTCTTTTCCCTTTTGAATCAAAATGCTTGACCAGTTAGAAAAATAAATACATCACATTAAAAGAAAAATAGTGAATTATCTGGAAAATAATCATATAATCCATTAGTGTTTGTAGGACCATAATTGCGTAACTTACTAAAGGGGCTTGGAGGGGGAGTATACGGGAGATGTTATTGTAAACCTACAGTTAAGGTTTTTTGACCATAGTTATTACAATGATACCGTTTTATACTTTCAAGCTTTTCCACTTAAGAAGTGGTACCATAAGTGTTGTTTTTAGTGCTATATCGCATTTACGGATGGTAGAATTGACAAAAAGCACGCGGATATGAGCAATAGCTTTCAAATGAGCCATTAAACATCACTCTAAAAAGTTCTGGCACCCCACTAGCCCCAGCTTTTCCACTTGTGACATGGCACGAAACGTGCCATTTTAAGTGCCATTTGGAACTCCCTGATGTGAAATTTATAGGAAGAACGTAGATATAAGCAATGGCTTTTATATGAGCTATTAAGCATCTGTCTATGATGTTCTGGTAGCCAGTTAGCACCACCCCTTGAGAAATGGCCGTGCCATATGGCACTTGCTGATGGTAAAATTTATAGAAAGTACGCAGATATGAAAAATCGCTTTTGAAATTGAATGAGCCATTAAACATCTCTCTGATGTTCTGGTATTCTGCTAGCCCTGGGGAAAAAAAAATGTAAAAAGGCGATTTTCGTTGTTGTTCAAGGTGGGGACTGTAATTTCCCTGTACAAGGTATTCGACCATACTGATTCCAATGATAAACTTTTTATTTTAATCTGATGGCATTTGATCAGACTTTTTTTCGAAATCACTATAAATTTCTTTTCGTAACAAACTTTTACTTTTAAGACAAACCGTAATAATAATTACCATTCCTGAATCAGTGTCGAATGGTCTTTTTTTTTCATTAGTCAGTGTTTTCAAAACGCGTTTTTTAACTTTTGATTACTATAGGCTGTTGTTAGCTCTTTACTAGGTTGCAGCTGCTGCTGCAGCCATGCAAAAAACGAGAAAATTAAAAAAAAATTTGTTTTTCCTTTCGAATAAAATAGACTATGTCATCAGAAAACGAACAGAAATTAATTTAAAGAACTTTTTCTGCAAAATAAGCTTTTCAAATAAAAGTAAAGAGCTACATTAAAAAAAATGAGCAGAAATAAAGTCAAATAATTTTTCATGCGTAAAACTACCACAAATCATTGAGTAGGCTAAAGATGAGTAAGGCTGACGCTCCCCATGCCTTCTGCGTACCAGAACATAATTTGCACTTTACTGAAAAGAAATATAGTTTAAATTTTAACTTTTTTAACTTTTATCGATCCAAAATTATTAAGACTTTAAGGAATAATTATCAGTATATGTATATTAACCTGTCAATATTTTGACAAGGGATTACAGCAATTCAAAAACCTTAAAAAAGAAAACCAAAAGTTTGAAGCTTAGTACATCGTTGTTAGAAATCGGGGAAGCTTCAATAATCAAATATTTCTGAAAAGACTGCAGTATGAAAAGACATGAAAATTACGTAAAAAGCAAAAAACTGGTAAATGCAAAAATATTTGTATATATTTTAACAAGGGATTACAACAGTTCATAAACCTTAAAAAATAAAACCTTTTTGAACGCAACCACTTGCATAATGTCAGTAGGAAGGGCCAAAAGCGAAAATTTGCAATTATTACTGATGATGATTCGATATTTTGACAAGGGATTACAACAATTCAAAAACCTTAAAAAATGAAACCAGAAGTTTCAAACTTAGTACATACCGTTGAAAAATTATTTGACTTTATTTCTGCTCATATTTGGTTTAATGTAGCTTTTTACTTTTCTTTGAAAAACTTGTTCTGTGGATTTTTTTTTTATTAATGCTAAAAAAAAAACAATTTGTTTTTCGTTGTTGTATTTTTTTTGTCACCTTTTTTTTACTTGTTATCTAGTTCTTTCATGGTTTTTTTTTTCGCTGCTTTACTTCTTTTCGCTATCCTTCTACTTTTACATTCTCTTTTGGTTTACAGTTGAGTCATTTGTATTCCAAAAAGACTTATTAAATTCTCGAGTTGCTTCATTGTTTCTTTTCTCTTTCCTTTAATTATTTTTTACTTTCCATTCTTCTTTAGTCTACAACTGAAGTCATTCTTTAATTTTATTTTTATTCAGTCTAAAACCGAGGCATTGGTATGGGACAAAGATGATACAGTAGCAATGGATTTCGTGACTGCATGTGCCAATTTGAGATCATACATTTTCGGTATTGAACTGAAAAGTCGCTTTGATGTAAAATGTGAGTGGATTTTTTTTTTTTTTTTGCTGTGAAAAAATTACAAGTTTTTATCAAGTAACAGTGATATTTACAAATCCGGGTTGCAGCGGTAGCTAGCAACCTAGTAAGAGACGATCACGTCCAATGTTAAGAAGTATAAAATATTTTTTCGAAAGCCACCCCTGGCCCCTTAAAACGCACGTTTCTAACATTATTGACCCCTCATTTAACATGGGATATGAGCATTTTTTAGCTTCTCCTTTTTGAACATTCATTTTAGATCGACCAGAGCTGAACTAACTAATATTAGTTAAATTTCATGTTTTTGTACCTATAAATTGATTGATTTTGCTTATATTATAATTGATACTGTGCTTTAAGTACATTTATGTGTAAGGTAAAGCTCGCTTTACCGGCCTGTTCCCATTTCGCTGGCACTATCCGATGGGCATTTATGGATTACTGTTGTCGGTTAATCATCTCCCGTGCTATATTTTTTTTCTTTGGCTGAAGTTCTGGATGAGAGATCTAGTAAACTAATGGCTTAAACAATTTTGGCTCCATCTCTTCTACAATAAAAAGACTTTTTTCAAGCTAATATGTAACCAAAAACATTAAATTATTTTAATTGGGAGAGGTAAGCAGAAGTTACGCATTGTCTCTGATTTCAGCAGCCTCTTGAAAGTGAAGGCCAAATGTTTTGTTCTTCCTTCTTGGCTGTTCTAGGGGCGGTTGGGCACTTTTACCTGGGCCTCATTGTCATAGTTGACAGAAAATTACTGATTGTTTCAAGACTCTAGTCTGAAGTTTTTTTCTTGTTCTCTACTAGCACTGATAATGCTCCGTTGAAGAGCAATAATTTTATTACATGTGTTTTTAAACCACCGTGAAATATTTAATTACGAACTATGAGTTTACTAGCTCGAAAATTATGGTCGCTGTAAATTTTAATTTGTCTGCCATGATGTTTACGCCTTGAAAGGCTTTAGAGAAAGTAATCTCAAGGTATGGAATAAAAACTGAACATGTAGGGAAACATTTTCAGGAGACAAGGCGACAATATAATTGAGTAGGCATAAATATCGAAATGTGAAAAAGAATATGTACTTATCATGTATTGTGACTTAAGTCTATATTATAATTTGAGCTTCTGATTTGTTTGGAGAAACTTATTTAAATTTTAATGGAGGAGTGTCTTGTTGAATTGAGTAGGCATAAATTTTAATTAAAAATAAACTTAATTAGCATAATAAACTTAGCATATTAATAAATAAGGCATAATAAATTTATTTAAATTTTAATGGCAGGAGGGTCTCGTTGAATTGAGTAGGAATAAATCTTAATTAAAAATAAACTTAATTATCATAATAATCTTGGCATATTAATAAATAAGGCATAATAATCTTATTTAAATTTTAATGCCAGGAGTGTCTCGTTGAATTGAGTAGTCATAAATTTTAATTAAAAATAAACTTAATTAGCATAATAAACTGAGAATATTAATATATAAGGCATAATAATTTTATTTAAATTCTTAGGCGATGAGTGTCTCGTCGAATTGATTATTAATCAATGTTTATTAAAATATAAAATTATTTATCATAAGAAAACTTGCATAATAACATATAAGTAATTATCATTTTTATTTAAGTCTTTTGCCTGTTGTTTATTTTCGACTTTTTTAGTCATATTACTTAATTAAAATTAAACTTATTTTTAATAAAAATATTGTATAAGAAACATTTATGGAATAATAATCTTATTTAAATTTCAATGGCAGGAGGGTCTCGTTGAATTGAGTGGGCATAAATTTTAATTAAAAATATACTTAATTAGCATAATAAACTTAGCATATTAATAAATATGGCATAATAATCTTATTTAAATTTTAATGGCAGGAGGGTCTCGTTGAATTGAGTAGGCATAAATTTTAATTAAAAATAAACTTAATTAGCATAATAAACTTAGCATATTAATATATAAGGCATAATAAATCTTATTTAAACTTTAATGCCAGGAGGGTCTCTTTGAATTGAGTAGGAATAAATCTTAATTGAAATTAAACTTAATTAGCATAATAAACTTAGCATATTAATATATAAGGCATAATAAATTTATTTAAATTTTAATGGGAGGAGGGTCTCGTTGAATTGAGTAGGCATAAATCTCAATTAAAAATAAAGTTAATTAGCATAATAAACTTGGCATATTAATAAATATGGCATAATAATCTTATTTAAACTTTAATGACAGGAGTGTCTTGTTCAATTGAGTAGGCATAAATCTTAATTAAAATTAAACTTAATTAGCATAATAAACTTATCATATTAATAAATAAGTCATAATAAACTTATTTAAACTATAATGCCAGGAGGGTCTTGTTGAATTGAGTATGCGTCAATTTTAATTAAAATTAAACTTAATTAGCATAATAAAATTACGATATTAACATATAAGGAATAATCATATTATTTAAATACCAATGGCATTAGTGTCTTGTTGACTTGAGTAGGCATAAATCTCAATTAAAATTAAACTTAATTAGCACAAGAAACTTGGCATATTAATAAATATGGCATAATAATCTTATTTAAATTTTAATGCCAGGAGGGTCTCGTTGAATTGAGTGGGCATAAATTTTAATTAAAAATAAACTTAATTAGAATAATAAACTTAGCATATTAATAAATAAGGCATAATAATCTTATTTAAATTTTAATGCCAGGAGGGTCTCGTTGAATTGAGTAGGCATAAATTTTAATTAAAAATAAAATTAATGAGCATAATAAACTTAGCATATTAATATATAAGGCATAATAATCTTATTTAAATTTTAATGGCAGGAGTGTCTTGTTGAATTGAGTAGGCATAAATTTTAACTAAAAATAAACTTAATTAGCATAATAAACCTAGCATATTAATATATAAGGCATAATAAATTTATTTAAATTTTAATGGCAGGAGTGTCTTGTTGAATTGAGTAGGCATAAATTTTAATTAAAATTAAACTTAATTAGCATAATAAACTTGGCATATTAATAAATAAGGCATAATAATATTATTTAAATTTTAATGCCAGGAGTGTCTTGTTGAATTGAGTAGGCATAAATCTTAATTGAAATTAAACTTAATTAGCATAATAAACTTAGCATATTAATAAATAAGTCATAATAATCTTATTTAAATTTTAATGCCAGGAGGGTCTCGTTGAATTGAGTAGGCATAAATCTTAATTAAAAATAAACTTAATTAGCATAATAAACTTAGCATATTAATAAATAATGCATAATAAAATTATTTAAATTTTATTGGCATGATGGTATCGTTGAATTGATTATGCATAAATTACAATTGAAATTAAACTTAAAGAGATCAAGAAAATTGTAATATTAATATATATTTAATAATTAAATTATTTAATTTTTAATTCAAGTAGGGTCGCGTTGACTTGAGCATTAAGCTATCTAAATTGTAATTATAAATAATGAGAATTATCAAATTATAATATTAATATATAATGAATAATAATCTTATTTAAATTTTAATGGCAGGAGGGTCTCGTTGAATTGATTAGGCATAAATTTTAACTAAAATTAAACTTAATTAGCATAATAAACTTAGCATATTAATAAATAAGGCATAATAAACTTATTTAAATTTTAATGCCAGGAGTGTCTTGTTGACTTGAGTGGGTATAAATCTTAATTAAAATTAAACTTAATTAGAATAATAAACTTAGCATATTAATAAATAAGGCATAATAATCTTATTTAAATTTTAATGCCAGGAGTGTCTCGTTGAATTGAGTAGGCATAAATTTTAATTAAAAATAAACTTAATTAGCATAATAAACTTAGCATATTAATATATAAGGCATAATAAATCTTATTTAAATTTTAATGGGAGGAGTGTCTTGTTGAATTGAGTAGGCATAAATTTTAATTAAAAATAAACTTAATTAGCATAATAAACTTAGCATATTAATAAATAAGGCATAATAAACTTATTTAAATTTTAATGGCAGGAGGGTCTTGTTGAATTGAGTAGGCATAAATTTTAATTAAAAATAAACTTAATTAGCATAAAAAACTTAGCATATTAATAAATAAGGCATAATAATCTTATTTAAATTTTAATGCCAGGAGGGTCTCGTTGAATTGATCATTTATAAATCTTAATTAAAATTATACATAATGATAATAATAAACTGAGACTATTAATATATAATAAATAAAATCTTATTTAAATTTTAATGGCAGGAGGGTCTTGTTTACTTGATTATTCATAAATTTTAACTAAACATAAAATTAATTAGAATAATAAACCTAGCATATTAACAAATAATGAATTATCATGTTTTTTAAAGTCTAATGGCAGGAGTGTCTCTTCGAATTGATTAGGCATAAATTTTAATTAAAAATAAACTTAATTAGAATATTAATATTATAATATAAACATATAATGCATAATAATTTTATTTAAATTTCAATGGTAGGAGTGTCTTGTTGAATTGAGTAGGAATAAATTTTAATTAAAATTAAACTTAATTAGAATAATAAACTTGGAATATTAATAAATAAGGCATAATAAATTTATTTAAATTTTAATGCCAGGAGGGTCTCTTTGAATTGAGTAGGCATAAATTTTAATTAAAATTAAACTTAATTAGCATAATAAAATTAGCATATTAACATATAAGGCATAATCATATTTTTTAAATTCTAATGGTAATAGGGTCTTTTCGAATTGATTAGGCATAAATTTAAATTAAAATTAAACTTAAATAGAACAAAAAAATTAGCATATTAACATATAAGTCATAATAAATTTTTTTAAATTTCAATGTGATTAGTGTCTTTTTGAATTGAGTAGGCATAAATTTTAATTAAAAATAAACTTAATTAGCATAATAAACTTAGCATATTAATAAATAAGGCATAATAATCTTATTTAAATTTTAATGCCAGGAGGGTCTCGTTGAATTGAGTAGGCATAAATTTTAATTAAAAATAAACTTAATTAGCATAATAAACTTAGCATATTAATAAATAAGGCATAATAAACTTAGCTAAATTTTAATGGGAGGATGTCACTCGTTGAATTCACATCTTTTTGATAAATGAAAAAAGCCTGTACCGCTCCATCAACAAATATTTACTGTCCTGCGCCTTTTTGGATTTTTTGGAAAGTATAAGTTTAAAGGGGATATTGGATTGTACCCGCAAAGTATCCTATCCGTACCTGAAAACCGGGATTGTCTTATGATTTTTCTTCTGGTTGTTGTAGAATATTGAAGGTCAGTTTGCTTGCGGGAAAAGTTTCACCAGTGTCACTAAACCGAACAATGAACCATGGTCGAGGAGTCAGAGGACGGAAACATTTTGAACATTCTTATGTTTTAATTATAGTTTTGTAGAATTTATTTACATGGTTCCATAGCGTAATATCGGAGATTCTACCTTATCTTGTCACGTAGCTGATATACATTTTTTTATTTTGATGACCAGTAGATATTGGGGGTCAACAAAATTCATGGGAATGATCTTCTACTCTAAAATGCTTAGTTTTCTGTTTGGCTCAACCTTTGAGGGTTCTGGGTATCTAAGCGTCTTGCTATCTAACTTTCTTCCTAAATTTGTAGTTTAGGTGGGTCTAGTTAGTTGAGCTGTTATTTTTCTTCCTCTATTTTAATTCTTCTAATTTTTTTCTTCTTCTTCTCTGTTTATTTTCTAGTTAGTTGAGCTGTTATTTGCAGTCATTTTCTTTTTTATTTGCTCATTTAAATGCATTCATGTTCAGTACAGAAAGTTGGATTATATTATTACTATCAGATAAATTTTTCTAAAGAGGCGGGGATAGAAGATGACAAACATATTGCGCAGAAAACCCCGTGCCCATCTGATATAAGGAGAAAAACATTCGGAAGGGGGGCAAATTCGACCGAAATGAAACAGATTACTTAAACGACAGCAATAGAAATGGGTGAAATAACGAAGATCATGGCATTTTTTGGAACTTGGGGGGAGGGGGTTATGTGCATGATAACGGGATATACCCTTTAATTTGTTCTTTTATAAAGTAATTTATCAAACATTTTTACTCTGTAAGCATTATAAGTAAGTGTCTTTATGTACTGTACGTCTCGTCTGTCTTGTAATATGAATAAATTTTACTCTAAATACAACATTATGATATTATTGTCTAATGCATTGTATTGAACAACATATTACTGTACTAGATTATAGATAAGACCAGTCTTGTAAATGCACAGCCTGTAATGCAGTGGTGGTTTTAGGGGAGGGGCAGAGGGGACATTTGCCCCGGGCGCACAAATTTGAAATAAATTATCTAACACATATTAGAAAAAACTTAGATAAGTTTTTTTCTTACTTTTGTTTGTTTAGAAATTAATCACTGAGTATTGATTAATTAATAAAATAAAAATAAATAAAAAATGTTGAAAGATTAATAAAACAATTAATAACAATCTAAATAAGTTAACAATAATTTGTTTAATAAATAAAAATTTTGTTAAAATCCGATCTGAAAATTTTATGGAAGACCGGTGGGGGGGGGAGGGTGCTAATTAACATTGTGCCCTAGGCGCAAGAGAGGTCAGAACCGCCACTGCTGTAATGTATTTAATCTGTAAAATTTTTGTCACTTTATCATATTTTAGCCATGGCTGGAAATATAATTCCTGCTATTGCATCCACAAATGCTATCATCGCTGGACTTATGGTGTTACAAGCTTATAAGCTACTGGAGGATAAGCTCGAGGAATGTAGACTCGTCTTTTTGAACAAACATCCAAACGTCACAGGAAGACTTGTTGCGCCTTGTCAGTTAGATAAGCCCAAACCGACTTGTTATGTGTGTGCCGAAAAGCCTGAAGTAAGTTTTTTTCTTACTTTTGTTTGTTTAGAAATTGAATGTAATTTCTTTGCATTTATTAATAATGAATTGTGAAAAATTTATAAATTGCCCAATTCTTAATAATTTCTCCATCCTTTGCTCAAACAATTTGAAGATTATCTATAAACAAATTTATTAGTTCTTTCTTTCTTTTTTATTATTTAGAGTATCTAATACATTTTTTCTTTTTAGTTAGTTAGATTAGTAATTTATGGGTTCCATGGGTCTCATGTGCCCTTCAATAATTCTTAAAGCCCTATACTGGGATTTAACTTTTGTATTTTTGTGACGTTAAGCAACAGCTTGGTACTGGTCTGAAGTTAACCATTCTGAATATAGCGTTGTAAATATGAGACTTTCAAGTGTCTCTAAACGTCATTTTTCCTTAGTTTATAGTTTGGAATTGAACATTCCCAAAAGGATAAAGTTGACCAATTTTTTGGAAATTTTTTTACTTTTGAAACGTGTTCGCAAGCAAATCAAAATTGGTTGGTTCTAAGATTTTCAAATTCTGAATCTCTAACAAAGCGCCGTCATGATATTCTGAGTGCGGCGAGAAACAAGATCGGTGTTAAAAATGTATGATAAGGTCGTCTCAGGTGCTCAATTAGCTTCTAGGCGAGTGAGCTGCTCGTCGAATTAACTCCCTTTGAGATTGCGTTTAAATCTTGTTTTTGAGTAATTTTGTACCGCTCTATCGTTTTTCTTTTCTTTTCTTCTTCTTCTACTTCTTTTTTTTTGTAATCTCGTACCGTTTTATAGTTTTTCTTTCTTTTCTTCTTTTACTTCTTTTTTTTGTAATCTCGTACCGTTCAATTTTTTTCCCCTTTTTTATCTTCTTCTACTTCTTTTTTGTTGTTTACTTTTGAGTGATTATGTTTGTGCTGCGTTTGGTTTCGTTAAAGACAGTCTTTTTTATTTTGCTTTATTTCTATTTTGTCTGGCTCCTTTTTGCTTGAGCTTGGAGTAATTTTGAATTTTAGTTATTTTCTACTCCTATTCTGATTGCCAAGTCGCTGCTCACCTTCCCCTACGTCGTCGATTTTGAGCTCGGTTTGCTATGGCACGGGTTTGATTCACCATATTTGTGTCCTCTACATTGGTGTATCTTCTTTCAACTATGCTTGCTGCCGAAATTCGATCAACAGCCTGCATCTCGACTCGCTGTAACTGACGCTTCAGCGTCCTCGCTCGATAACGTTTTTCGTTAATTAACAGAATTCTCTTGTCGTGCGTGACATTTCCGACCATTTTCCTATACTTTCCAGTTTTAGTCTTGAAGCAATAATTGGTAGGAACACCCCAGCTTCTGTTTCAGCTTCTTTTAGGTCTGGTCCGAGGGAAGTGAAATTATCAATGAGAATGCAAATTGCCACAATTTAATTGTCGTATATGCATACCTTTTATTGTTATTTTATTAGAGAAAAAATGTGAAAACCTAGTGGATTACATGCATAAAAACGAAATTCTGGGGAAATCATAAAATCAAAGGATTCTGTGATCAAGTCTGATAAAAGTAGAAATGCAAAAAGCGGTCTGTAGAAAGGTTTATGAAAGTGCTTTTATCGGTCACGCCACAGTAGAAGACTTTAAATCAAAAACTGCGTAAACAGTTAACGTGAATTGGTCGTCAATCTCCAAACTACTGGCATCAAATTCTATTGGTTTGATTGTTGAAGAAAACCTTCCGTTGATTAACAACGCGAGAAACATAAATCAACAAGTTGCAATAGTTTCCTTGATATTGGTATCTACAAGATGCGTTTAATCGCGTTTTAGATGCGGAATTGCCCTGATCCTGAATGTCAAATAGTATTGCTGTTTTATTGTCTAAGGATTTCTATGATTGAATATAATTTTAGGGAATATAGAAATACTATAGGATTTTGTATGATTTTTTTTAAAATTTAGATTTGAAGTCTTATATTTGAAGATTTAGATTTGAATTGGTGGAATTTATTTTATATATTCAGGGGGATGTGATTCGCCTGGATTGTGAAATGTTTGATTTTTGGGAAATTTATTTGAGGATTGTTGTAGTTACCCAATAACGCAAGATCCAGCGAAAGCAAAATATGATGAAATGTGATGTATTTAAAAGAAAAAAAATGGTGTTATGTTTTTTTATTTTTTTTTATTTAATTAAATGTAGTGAAGTGTTTTAAGAAAAGTGAAGATATTTTTAAGTTCAAAAATGTATATGTATTGTAATGTTATATGTTATAGGTCTTATGAATTGGAGCAGCCCCTTGCCGCGGTGGGTAGCTAAAACGTGAATTTTGAAAATATTGTATCGTAAATTAATGGATGGAGAATCGTATGGGGAATTTGATAAAAAAAAATGGTTTTAAGAAAAACGTAGATAAAATTAATTAGAAGAGAAAAAATTAGGTATGTGAGGAATTTGAAAGGTTAAAAAAAAGGATTTCTGAAACTGGGTTTTGGTCAGAAATGGCCCCTAGAGAGGCTCATTTTTCCAAATGAAATATTTTTTTAAACGGCTATTTTCAGTACTTTGAACCTGTGGCAGCACTGCCCTCGGGCAAACGAACCACAGCAAACAAATCTCGAGAATACTTGACGAAATAGATTTATCGTGTATTAGTTACTTACAGGTTTTATTTTAACTTGCTTATACAGACTAGTAATGAAATTCTTCTTTCTTAAGTAGTATGATTTGTCAAATTGTCAACTTGTCAGCCCTAGACTGTCAAATTGGCAGCAAAAATCTAAGTTGCTTTTTGTAATCCAGTATTCAGTTATTCAATAGTCAATGAAAAGGATATTTTGTCACACTTTCTGAAATTAAAAGAGAAACAACTCTCTAAAATAACTGCATATGGAACTTGAGCAAACTTTATTTCAAAGAATTCCACTTTCATCGAACGTCTGGTGTTGAAACGAAGTGGTCGTACGAGGCGTCGATTTTATGAGATGGAAGCCAGCTGGTACAAGTGGCGGTGGAATTACCCTGTACAAGTGGCGCTGGTACAAGCGGCGGTGGAATTGCGCTGTATCATAGGGGTCGATGGTGCGGATCTTATTTATTTTTTGAATGCCTAGCGATGGCGGTAATTTTATAACTAAACTTGAGAAAAGATACGGCTGTTTGTAGATTTTTTTTCTGGGGGAAAGTAAAACATTCGGAATTTCTTCCTAGAATACAGACAGAGAAAGCTTACGATTGGCTGCTCTCCTTCAGGATATCTATTTCAGAATATATGCAAATATTTTTGTAATTACTAATTACAAATATTTTGTAATTACTAGTTTTTTGCTCTTTAAGCAATTTAATATAAACTTCTCCATACATGAAAATCTTCAATTTTTCCACATAAGTGTGACATGTGTGACAACGTCATTGCAATATTGATGTATATAAAAATGACGTCACTCACATAATATATATATATATATTTTTAAATTATGTATATTTTATATATATCACTAAAATTATACATCACTAAAATTATCTATTATACATCAGTAAAATATATATATTTTAGAAAAAAATTACATACTTTTTTTTTGTTAGATAAATCCACTCGCTACGTGATTAATCTTACAGGTTTGAAAGCAATCATTTGCATAATGTCAGTAAGAAGGCCCAAAAAACGAAAATTTTCAAATATTACAAACGATGATTCGATATTTTGACAAGGTATTACAACAATCCAAAAACCTTAAAATAGAAAACAAAGTTTCAAGCTTAGCACATATCGTTGTTAGAAATCGGGGAAGCTTCAGTAATCAAATATTTCTGAAAAGACATGAAAATTACAGTATGAAAATTGCATAAAGAGCAAAAAACTGGTAAATGCAAAAAAAATTTGTATATATTTTAACAAGGGCTTACAACATTTCAAAAACCCTAAAAAAGAGAACCTTTTTGAACGCAACCAGTTATATAATGTCAGTAGGAAGGCCCAAAAAATCGAAAATCTGCAATTAGTACTATTACAGATGATGATTCTCTATTTTGACAAGGGATTACAACAGTTCAAAAACCTTGAAAAAGAAAACCAAAAGTTTGAAGCGTGGTACATATCGTTGTTAGAAATCGGACTCGCTTCGATAGTCAAATATCTTTGAATAGACTGTAGTATGAAAAGACATTAAATTACGTAAAGGGCAAAAACTGGTAGTTGCAAAAATATTTGTATATATTTTAACAAGGGACTGCAACAATTCAAAAACCTTAAAAAAGAAAACCATAAGTTTAAAGCTTAGTAGTTATCGTTGCTAGAAATCGGAATTTCTTATATAATCAAATATCTTTGAAAAGACCCCAATATGAAAAACAGTAAATTGTCTCAAACTGTCTGCGGTTCCAAGACAAACGCCAATGAGAATCCATATATAGAGCCTGCCGACTGTTGGGGCAGGCCTCCCTAGCCTGCCCCATACATATATACATATATATATATATATATATATATATATATATATATATATATATATATATATATATATATATATGATATAAAATATATATGAACTGGTTTTAAATATATATGATATATTTCATATATATAACTGGTTTTAAATACATATGAAAAACATTACGCTTTGAACAATCTGCAAGGTCAAGACAGTTACAGATATTTCAGCTGCTTCAGTGGTGATCGCTAATAAAGGCATCATGGCTTCTAAAAACTTGATTTTGGGAGAGAGGACATAAGTTAGGGGAAAGAATACATAAAATTAGAAACTACAAGGAAAATTTAAGTTTATGTTTAAATCTTCTAGGCAAGTTTGGCCTGTAACGTGAACACAATGTCGGTTCGAACTTTGGTTGATCTAGTCATCAAAGAAGCTCTGAGTATGGTGTCTCCAGATATAATGGTAGATGATGGAACAGGTACATATATGATTTTTCTCTTATATTAAAACATGTGTGACTTTTAAGTTATTTTTTAATCATGTAAGCTAAAGCAAATTTTAGTTGTGTTTGTCATTTTTTATTTCCTTATTTCCTACCGATAAATTCCAGCAAATAATTTCCATAGAGCTTTAGGGCGTTTTAATCTTTATTTCCTATTTTCTGGTGATCTTGGTCTTGACGATTGGTCCAGATACATAATTATTAGGGAAGAAAACTCCGTAAAGATTATTCGAAAAGATCCTTCCCCTCTTTCATTCTCCCCCCTCTGAAATTGCGGCCTTAAAAATCCACTGTTTTTTTTTTGGGGGGGGGGGTGGAATCCTTGATATCACATTGAGTTTTGGACCTCTGTATAACTGTGATTGAGGAAGTGATTAAAATTGTCATTAAAGGATCAGAACTTCAGACTTATGCTTTACTATACTCCTCCTCCCCCGGAAATTAAATTAACTGATCTGTCGTCACGTTCTGGTACGCTTGCAAATGACATGAATTGAGGAACGCTTCTACCGCTTTCCCCTGATAAGCCAAAGCAAATCTGGACTCCTTGGTAAGAAAGTAGATCTTCCTTCCATTAAGTTTTAAGATACAACAATCAGCATGAGCCGTCATGTCTAATAAGAATTTTGCATCCTCTGGCCACAACAAAGGTCAAAATGAATGCGGTTTTAATCCCCCCCCCCCGACATACACCCTCCCTCATCCCCGAAAAAATTTACACCCTCCCTCCTCCCCGAACCCGAAAAAATGTTCACCCTCCCTCCTTCCCGAAACAAAGTACACCCTCCCTCCTCCCCGAAACAAAGTACACCCTTCCTCCTCCCCGAAAAAAATATTTGGATATGGCCTCGATCCACAAAAGGCTTTCGCTTCCTAATTCCCATGGAAAACTACTTTCGGTAGATGTCGTGATGCAAATAATTTAAACGAAACCTTCACACACCCTATTAGAACAAAATTGTGTCTTGACGGCCCAAAGGCACAACTAGGAGATCATTTTCTACTTCTTATCATGTTTAGTTGACACTTGACAACCTTCTGGTTGGTATGCGAATAACAATATTCCACAAAGCTTTAATATCTTATCGAAGACCACGTGAATGTTTATTTCTTGCACAATTATGGCACTAAAAAATCTCTAAGAAATTTGTTTTTGGAATAAGAACATTTTTGTTTTGCTTCTTGTTTAATCAGTTAAGTAGGTAAAAAAGAAAGTTCTTAATTTTCTTCTGGAAAACTTCTGGGAATTCTTCAAACTCCGAAGGAGCTTTTTTTGCACTGAGCTAAAGATGGCAAAAAAAAGATTACAGAAATAAAAACAAACTACGAAAGCAGTAATGTTTTTTTAAAAACTTAATAACAATATCGAAGTTTAATGATGAAAACAAGTACAATATCCAATCGATGGAGTTTGTTTATTTAAGGTGTATTCGTTAAACCGTCTAAAATCCAAGTAATAGGCTACTTTTGCTGGTGACCAAATGCTATTATCACCGAAAACACTTTTTTTTTTCTCAGAAAGCTCTTATTTTAATCACAGTCTCTCTGTTTTAAATATAAGATGAAAATTTTCTGCGGACTTCTGGAAAGTGCCTGAACATAGCTAGCAGTTTTTGCTTGAACATTTTGATGCTTTTTTAGGGCCCTTTTGTTTACTCATTACTCTTCCTATAAGACATCCTAGATGATTAGATAGGACATAGGAAATCAATTACACTTAAATAAACCAGGAAAAAAATTGTTGACCAACTAATAACAATCGACTGTTTCATGTTCTAATATCCTATTCTTTAATTGTTTTGTTTATTATGCTAAATAAAAATTAAAAAAAAGGAAAAGTAAAAGTCGATTCTCATTTTTGCCTGTGTTTTTAGTAGAAGCCAAAAAATGTTAAAACAGTCATTTTTATATTTTTGTGAAACTTGAAAAAACTTGGGATTGTAAATTCTCCCTTTTTATTTCTCTCTCTTTCATTTCTTTCATTTCTCTCTCTCTCTAAATTCTCTCTTTCATATTCTAATATCCTATTCTTTAATTGTTTATTGTTTTGTGTATGATGCTAAATAAAAAAAATGAAAAAGTAAAAGTCTATCCTTGATTGTGCCTGTGTTTTTAGTAGAATCCAAAAAAATGCTAAAACATCCATTTTTATATTTTTGTGAAACTTGAAAAAACTTGGGATTGTAAATTCTCTCTTTTTAGTTAGATTAATCTGTCTGTGAAAGTTCTTTTTAGGATTGCATACGATGTATACCATGGTTTGTCGTCTGTCTATAAGATTTTATGACATCTTCAATTGTGTCTACTCTTAAATTCAACTTTCTTTTCAGTTTTAATGAAATTTGTGCAAGTGTTTATTCTCTAGCCCCGTGACTCCCAGAGTGGGGCGCAGGCCCCACCCGTGGGCCATGGCAATATTTTGGTGGTTCATGGGCAGGACGTGCACCCTTCAACTAACTTTACTTTAGAGCCTTAATTCTGGAAAAAAAAAACTTTTTTCATGTGAATGAGATCACATACATATGCATTTGAAGAGCAGGAAAGACACGATATAATTATAATGATAATTATAATTATAATGATATCATATATTGTATTCAGACAATATTTTTCATTAGTATATGCCTAGAGGAAGACCCGAAAAAAGATGTCAAGTTAATGGCCTTTTAAGCTTCCTTCAAGTGAATAACGCGTGTAAAATTTTAAATCACAAAATTTAAATATTACATGGGGGAGGGCATCAGGATTTTAAAAATGCCTCGGCGGGACATGGCCAAAATCGGTTTGGAGCCACTGGTGTTTATTTTTTGTTGAAGTCTTTCCACTGGATACATGTGTCCATAAAAACTGTACGTTGATAACTTTGATAGGACATTTTTGGAAACAGCTGTTTACTGGTTTAAAATTATTCTCTTTAATAAAAAATACATTTTTATGGTAGATTTTGTGCTCATTTTAACCACTTCCCCCCCCGCATATTTATTTGTTCGAGGCCAAAAAAAATTGATATGCAGTAGCATCCATCCCTGTAAAATAAAAAAAATGGAGGTTTTCAGTGCCTTAAATCTGTAATATTTGTCCCGTCAGTTCGATTATTTGTTTACTAGTTTTTATCTGATTATTTTTCCTGATCTTTTTCTAAGATAGATATTATACATTCTTTACGTCTAGTTTTCACTTAACAAAAAGTAAAAATTGTTGAGTGGGGCTCATCCTTGATTGCTGTAAACAAAAACTGCAAAAAACATCGAGAAGTTTTTACTGCCTGTAAAAATCCTTCAGATTTGTCTTGTTAATTGAAATAATTATTTTTAAATTTTGAATTTTTAGGTTCAATTTTTTTTTTTTTTTTTTTACATTGTCATCCGTTTTGGAACGAGTACTCTTTGAAGCAAGTACTAGCCTAACTTGGTAGAAATCTGGAAGAATTTTTACAGTTTTTGTCAATATGAACAAAAACCAGTGATTTGACAGTAAACAGTTTATGTGACGATGTTTGTATTCTCTACCGTTTGTTCACTTTCGGTAATAGACCTAGTTATAGTTTCGTTGAGTGTTTTATGTCGGTGGACTCTGCTATAGGGCTATTTCTTTCTTTTAATAGGTACAGTGCTAGTATCTTCGGACCCAGATGATGGAACGGAGGTCAACTTGGACAAAACCCTCTCAGAATTTGGTATTCAAGATGGATCTCGCTTACAATGTCAAGACGATTCGCAAGATTATAAGCTTACACTAGATATCGTCCAAACGTAAGTCAAATAACAGCTATGAAGCTAATTATAAGTAGCGCAATAGCGCTGCCTAAGTAAAGAACGATGTTGGCACAAGGTATTATTATTTTTTCTTCTAGACCAGGGCACTTTGTATCGAAAAAGTTGTCGTATCGAAAAAGTTGTCGTAGAAACTTGAAAAAGGGATCATTCGATTGGAAAGTGAAAGGGCTAATGCCCTTTTTAATAGTTGAAAGTGATTGGAGGGCAACTAACCCCCTTCCACGCCCACCAATTCCCCAAACACATCCAACCAAAATGTTGAGATAGCCATTTTTTCAACATAGTTGAAAGTTCTGGAAATTAGGTCTTTGAGGATGACAACTCCCCCCACTGCCCTCAGGGCAAGGGTTGTAATTTATGCCCTGGGGCATATAAGGTTTTTATAGAAAGCGTTGTCGTAGACATTTCAAAAAGGGCTCATTCAATTGGAAATTTAAATGGCTAGTGCCCTTTTTCATAGTCGAAAATAATTTGAGGGCAACTAACCCCCCTCTCGCACCCACCATTTCCCCAAACACATACAATGAAAATTTTGATATAGCCATTTTTTCAACATAGTTGAAAGTTCTGGAAATTATGTCTTTGAGGATGACAACCCTCCCCCATAGCTCTGAGGACAAGGGTCTTAAGTTATGCCCTTGGGGCATATATGGTTTTTATAGAAAGTTTTTTGTAGAAGCTTCAAAAAGGGTTCATTCGATTGGAAATTAAGAGGACTAGTGCCTTTTTTATTAGTCGAAAGTGATCAGAGGGCAAATACCCCCTCACATGCCCATCATTCCCCCAATCCCATCAAATCAAAATTTTGAGATAGTAATTTTGTGCAGCATGTCAGAAAGGTCTGGAAATTATGTTTTTCGGGATAAACAAAATACCCCGGCCCTCAGGGAAAGGGTTGTAAATTATGCCCTGGGGACATATAATGTTTTTATAGAAAGCGAAGTCATATAAACTTCGGAGGGGGCTCATTGGACTGGTAATCAGACACTCTAGTGCTCTTTTTAAGAGTCAAAGTGATCGGAGGGCAGCTACCCCACTCCCCCCCCCCTACACTCACACACGTCGTATTGTCCCGAAATGTATCTAATAGAAATTTTGAGATAGCCATTCTATTCAAAATAGTCTAAATATAATATAACAAGGCTTTTGGGGTTGAAACAAACCCCAGAAATTAGGAACAAGGGTTGTAAGTTATGCCCGTGGGGAATTTAAGGTATTTTATGGAAGCGATGGTTGTTTAACTTTAGAAGAGGCTCAGTCTTTCTCCCTGAAAAAGACTATGTCAATATAAAACGAACAGAAATTAATTAAAAAAAACTTTTTCCTTAAAATAAGTTTTTTTTTAAAGTAAGAAATGCATTAAACCAAAAAGGTACAAAAATAGAATCAAATAATCTACAAAGCATACAACTACCACAAACTAGTATCAATAAATAAATGAAACCCAAAACAAACAGAAATTAAAATAAATAATAGAGTCAAACTCAAAACGAGCAGAAACTAATATGAGTAGGGTTCTAAACCTCATGCTTTCTAAATGCCAGAATATAATTTGTACTTTACTGAAAAAAATTCTTTTAAATGTTTTCACTTTTATAACTTTAAGAAATCAAAAATTAATTAAGATTTTAAGGAATAAATATCAGCATTTATATTAAAATGACAATGCACATTTTCTTTTTGAGCAAATTCATTTGAATTTTTTTCAGTAAAGTACATTCAGTAATTTCAGTAATACATTCAGTAATAGTTCTGTTAAAGTTTTATGCCAGCTTTGTTATTAATAACTTATTTTGAAACATATTGCACTTACTGAATTTTTGTCGTTTTTTTTACTAAAAATGTTTAAATGCAAAAAAAAACGGTAAGAAATAATTGATTAGGTTCAAATAATAAATTTCAACGAGATAACCGGGAAAGACAACACACGGACAAACCTATCACGAACATGGGTTACATAGGTGAAATGTTTAGTCAATATCGGAAAATAAAAGGAAACTTTGAATTTCTGCTTAAATTTTTCGGTGCGGAGGGAGGGGGAGGCTCATACCGGATCATGGGACCCAGAAAATAAGACTGTTGTCAATCCAAATTGTCGCAGGATTTGGTATTGAAGATGACGATTTATGATATTATGAGCTCACCCTTCTTGTTGCATGAGTTGCGTGTTGTTGCGTGTTGCGTGAGTCAAATTTTAGCTGTGAATAAGACTAATATTTTTTTTAATTTTGAAGCATTGAAACTATCATTAATCGTTAAGCGATATTTGGATCCAGTCAAATGTTATTTGACTATCCTATTCACTATTATCAGTCCTTGATCCAGTCTTAAAATGTTATCTCTTTTGCAAGACACAGACTATTTGCTGTATTTTGTGTTTTTAGAAATTTTTTATGACGACTGACTAGAACTTTCTACTGGTATAAATTTAAGTAAAGACTGCACAAAATCAAGCTGTGTCAAGCCAATGAGAGCTTGAATTTTGTTGCTATTATAGTTAATATATTGTTGGCTAGTATAGTATGTAGCCTAGTTTGCTAGCTATGAATAAAGTTATTAGTTTGGTATCATTTGCAAGAAAGGCAAAATAACTTTGAAGGCCGCTCACACAACGTCAGTAATGCGAATATAGGGAAGATTAATTAAACATGGGGAAGCATATTTGAGGGGATAGCTTGTTACGGTTTTTAGCATTTGATTTACATTATGATTGGTGTTTGCTGGTTAAAATGTTCAACCTTGGCGTGTTTTTTTTTTTTTGGCTTTTTTTTGTTCTTTTTTCATTTTTTATTTATATTTGCTAAATTTGTATTTTGTTCCTGAGCTTTGTTTGTAGACTGTATTCTGTGTTGGTATGGTCCGCAGGCTTTTTGCAACAAATCTTATCTATTTATCTTTTCTATCTATTGCTAGTTTTTCAAAAATTTAAAAAATTGTTTGCAAGAAAATTTAGAATTTTCTGCATAGAATCCTCTTTTTCTTTTCTTTTTTTTTGCGACCGCTTAAAATATTTCTTGTTTTAAATTTTGTGCCGTCAGTTTTGTGTCGTTTTCTGTGTTTTATTTATTTATTTTGTGTGCCATTTTTGTGTCAGTTTTGTGTTTTATTTTATGTATTTCATTGCCATTTGTCTCTCACAGTATTGTTTGGGCTATTAATATGTTTTTAAACCATGGTAAATCCAGCGATGTACTTCTCGTTGGGCTCTGCCGCCATTTTTGAGAAATGTCAAGCTCTTTTTCAGAATTCACAAAAATTTGTTCAAGAAGAACAAGTATAAAAGAAGAAGTTTAAAAGTACCTAAAAAGAGGAAGGAAAAACACAAAACTGAAAATGCTTGTGTGTTAGTTTAAATTATCAACTATAACGATACTCAAAAATATTCAAATCTTCACAGTAAGTAACTGTACTATCGCCTGCAAACTGTATCAGCCTATAAACCTGTATGTACTACAAACTCGCTGCTTCATCGTGTCACCAGCAAAATAAAACAGAAAAATATGTTTGATCCCAGAGGCCCGCCCCCCCCCCATTTGAAAGCCGTCCTAGCCGTGTCGTTAGCCCTCCGGACTTGGAACCCTGAGGTCAGGGGTTCGAGTCCTGGTGTCGCTGGCTATTTGGTTTATGACAGGGGTAGCTTTAAATGGGTATCTGGAGAAATCTGGGGAAAAAACGGGAAGTGTCGGATGATTTGCCCTCGACCACGCATTGCACTCCTGGCCGAAGTCGTCGAATCAGGGGATCGGCACCTGCGCAACGCAGACCATTGGTCAGCATGCAAAAAAGTTTTCAAGTTAGTCCCATTTGAAAGATGGCATCTGGGAGACAAATTCGTGGCAACTACCTTTAAGAAGTTAGTTGAAAAGGTGATTGGACGGTTTGAAGTCCCAATGTGTTCGATGGTTACAGCGAGCCTCGTATGCACTAATCAGAAAGCTGAAAGTCGTCACTCGTAAACTTCAGAAAAGGTAGTTAGCTCCGACGAAGGAGCACTGCCTTGCATTTTATGTCAAGTTTTGCTCAGAATAAAGTGAACAGTGAACACCCCCAAGTACTCCGGATTTTGATTGGCGATCGCCAGAAACGCAATTAATTTTTATCCATCGGTACTGAAATTAAAACACGGTCATCTAAATTTAACCAGAAATTGTGTATTCTATAAAGCAAGCTTTTAGGAGTGTTGATTTTTGCCACTGACGTGTCACTAACAGATACAAGTATCTCACCATGGATGCTAAAATCGTTCTGGGCTCCCATGGACAGTAATATAGTACTACTTTTAGTATTTTTGGATCGAAGTATTGGATTTTTAATGCTTTCTTTAAAAGTAGTACTGTTTTAGCATCATTTCGTGAAAGTAGTAGCATCATGTCGTACAGATACGAAGTATCTCACCATGGATGCTAAAATCGTTCTGGGCTGCCATGGACAGTAATATAGTATTTTTGGATCGAAGTATTGGATTTTTAATGCTTTCTTTAAAAGTAGTACTGTTTTAGCATCATTTCGTGAAAGTAGTACTTTTTTGTCCTTTTTTCTGTAAAAGTAGTACATTTTTAGCATCATTTCGTGAAAGTAGTACTTTTTTGTCCTTTTTCTGTAAAAGTAGTACATTTTTAGCATCATTTCGTGAAAGTAGTACTTTTTGCCTTTTTTTCTGTAAAAGTAGTACTTTTTAGCATCATTTCGTGAAAGTAGTACCTTTTTTTTATTTTCGAATCAACTCAACTTTTTGTTTCATCATCAATTTTTCGCTTCATTTCATAATCGTACAATCTACTTCATAATTCCAGACCTACCAGAAATTTCCAATGTATTTCTGAATATAATGTGACCAACTAGGTATATATTTTCCAATAAATGAGTTTAATTACACATCTTTTAGTGTTAGCGCCCACTACTACGCTACCTCAGGTTTAGTAAAGCTATACACACTAGCTCATTCATGAGTTCTAGCTGAAGCTTAAGTTATTACACATGAGTTTTAACTCGTGAGTGCTCATTGCATTCTAAAATCACACGTAAACATGTTGCACCTCTTTCGACTTGATGCTTACAGATCTAATCTTGTTTTGTGCTTATGTTGCACAGAGCATGGACAAAAGTGGCAATAAAGCAAATGAGTTAAAGCTTAGAAAATTTTAAGAAGGGTAAGGGACACGCTTGCCGATTTGATGAGAAATTATGTCAAAGACAAGTTTTAGAACATCCTTTTAGCCTTTGAAGTGGATTTCTCAAACCCAAGGAACTTCAAAACAAGGGAAACAGAGATTATTTTTGGAGCTGAATTGGAGCTCTTTGCTGTTGATCAGATAGAAAGTCGTAAACTTTGGAAAAAGAAGTTAGCTGTTACAATGAGCATTGCCTCCAATTCATATCAAGTTTTAATCGGAATAAAAGCGGAGATTGAACAGCGAACACCCAGCGCTTCGAATATTTCACTCTCTAGTCAACACCCTTGAACGGTTTTCTCTATTTATCTATCTTTTATCATCTTTCTTTTCCGGATAGTCAGGGACTGTTTCAGTTGGATGGAAATTGAGATTCAACAAAGAGATTGGAAGTGGCTACCACAGTTGAAGAAAGATTTATGTGAAGGAAAAATGCCAAATCAGCAGTTCTTGAGCTCAGTTCCCATCCTCAAGGATGCCGTTGGGGTGTTCGGTTTCAGTCTAGTAAAAATACGGGATTAACCTGGCATTTGAGCAACATAAATGATTTTGGCACCAAAATGTTCAAAAAATTCGCTTAATAACATCCAAAATCGGCCGTGTAGAAATGCCCCTTTTTCAGATCTTGAATTCGAAATTTCTGCCATATTTTTTTTAGATTGAAAAGTCGTTTCCTATTAATTCGGGAGACCGAGTTCATTTTCGGGAGACTAAAAATGACGTCAAAATTGAAATATTTCATCACTTAGTACCCCAATTCCTCCCTAGGATATGTCAGAAGAGTTAAAATACCATTTTTAGTATTATAATAATATAATAAACAATTTAAAAAAAAGTGAAATAATGGATCTTTCCAACTCTGATTTCATTTCTGGTCTCCCCGAATTAATTGGAGTCGACCTTTCAATTATATATTTTTTCAATTATGTATCATATTATTGAATACTCCGAATGGTATTTTTACCCCTTCTGACCTTGCCTAGGGTGAAAATTGGTTACTAAGTGATGGAATTTTTCAATTCTGATGTCAGTTTCAGCCTCCTCAGACTTGAATAAATAGAAATTCTGACCCTCCCCCCCCCATCTCTGACCTTGCTTGGGTGGAAATGGGGTACCAAGGGATTGCATTTTCCAATTCTTGTGTCATTGTAGGTTTTCCCATTGGACTTGAATTAATAGGAATCGACCTTCAATCCAGAAAATATTGCAGAAATTAAGCTACAGGATCCCCCTTCCTTATCCGCTCTTTTCCCTGAAAAAAGGGGAATTTTTGCACGGCCGATTATGGATATGCTATTAAGCAAATTTTCTGACAATTTGGTGCGAAAAACATTTCTGTTTCGTAAATGGCAAGGTTTGGCTCCTTGTTTTTGTAGTTTATCTGGATTCTTTTGTAATCTACCCACTTTCCTGATATTGAAAGTTTTTCTGTGAGAAAGCTGCTGTGTTTACCTCAGGAAATATCTGAGATGTCAATAAGCTTAAATTGTCATCTGATTGGTTAAACTTTGACTCTTAACTTATGCAAAACTTAGTTATCTTTTTTAAACCCTCCATCTCTTCAAGGAAATGCAATTTTTTTTCCAAACGATTTTTTATATTTGCAACGCCAAAATGAAAGTCTTATAAATTTGTATTAATTACAGTTTGTTACAGTTACTTTTTTACTGTTACTGTTACTGTTACAGTTACTGTTACAGTTACTTTGTATTAGTTACAGTTTGTTTTCTTCTTCTTTATTTTACGAAAAAAAATGTAGAAAGCATTTATAAGTATTTGTTTTATGGAAAAATAAACTTTTCATAAGAATTTATTAATGGTGCCATGCACCTAACAGTTTTTAAGGAGCAATTGTAGTTTGATCCTAAAAAGTTTTTCTTTTCTTATTTCAGAGAAAAGTTTCCAGAAAATCTCGAATACATAGTCTCTGGAGATCCAGAGCAGCTCAAAGCTCAAGCAGCTGCAGCCACCGCAGCTTCAGCCAGCGCAGCTTCAGCTGACGCCGCAACTTCTGCTGGTGCCAATGGTAAGTTGGCCGATTTATTCTTCTTCTTCTTTCGGGATTCCTTATTGATGTTTAACATTTTAAACAAGCTTCACTTTAATGTCTGTTAACATGCAGATATTGGACCATGAACTTGGTTTGAGTTGGGGGTTAGGGAATCGGCACCAAAAACTGACCGTGGAGCAAGGGTCTTCGATTTCTGGTTTGTAGTTTTGCCCATGTTTCCACGAACCAAAATGGGTCTCAATGCCCAAAATAATTATTTTACAGCACAAATGCATATTTTAAGGTTATAAATCTTTAATTTTTTCTATTTCCTTGTTGAAAATCCAAACAGGATGTAATTTGCCAGGCGTCCCCGTTACAAATTAATCGGAAAAAAATAAAATCAAATTTTACAACTGAAAGTAAGGAGCAACATAAAAACTTAAAACAAACAAAATCATTCGTATATGAGGAGGGAGGATACCCCCTCCTCAATACCTTGCTCTTCACGCTAAAGTTTCTTAGCACTTGAACAAAGCTTTTCTATCTAATTAAGCGGTCCTTTTGTTAAGGAGTCGTTTTTAAGGAATTGGGCCAAAAAGGCAAACTTTAGCCTAAAGAGGGAGGTATTGAGGAGGGGGCAGTTCCCCTCTAATACGGAATAATAACGCTTTCAATAAAAACCTTATATGACCTCAGGGCATAACTTACAAATCTTGCCCTGAGGGCTGTGAAGGGGGGGGGGTTGTCTTCCTTAAAGACCTAATTTCCAAAACTTTCAACTACGTTGAATAAAATGGCTATCTAAAATATTGATTGGATGTGTTTGGAGAAAAGATGGGCAGGAGAGGGGGGTTAGTTGCCCTCAAATCACTTGCAACTATTTAAAAGGGCACTGGCCCTCTGAATTTGCAATCGAATGAGCCCTTTTTCAAGTTTCTACGACAAAGATTTCAATAAAAAACCTTATATGCCTCGGGGGCATAACTTGCAACCCTTACCCTGAACACTGTGGGGGGAGTGTCCTGCACAAAGGTATAATTTTCTGAACTTTGAACTGCGTGAAACAAAATGGCTATCTCAAAATTTTTATTGGACGTGTTTGAGGAAACTATGAGAAAAGAAAGCGTATTGACTGCCTACCAATCAATTTTTATAACTAAAAAGAATCGTATCTATTTCAGTTTTCGATCAAGTGAGCCCTTTTTTGAAGTTTTTACGACTACGCGTTACATAAAAACCCTACATGCCCCCTGGGCATAAATTACAACCCTTTTCCTGAGGGCTGTGGGGGGGTGTCATCCTCAAAGACCTAATTTATAGAACTTAAAACTATGTTGAATAAAGTGGCTGTCTAAAAGTTATGATTCGACATGTTTGGGGAAAAGGTGGGCGTGAGAGGCGGGTTAGTTGCCCTCTAATCACTTTCGACTATTAAAAAGGGCACTAGCCCTTTGGATTTCCGATCGAATGAGCCTTTTTTGAAGTTTCTACGACAACTCCTTCTATAAAAATCCTTATGTGCCCCCAGGGCATAACTTACAACCCCTTGCCCTAAGGGCTGTGGGGGACTGTCCTCAAAAACATAATTTCTATCTGGAAATCAACTACGCTGAACAAAATGGCTATCCCAAATTTTTGATTGGATGTGTTTAAAGAAATGATGGACGTGGAAGGGGTGTTAGTCGCCTTCCAATCACTTTCGACTATTAAAAAGGGTACAAGCCACTCCAATTTCCAATTGAATGAGCCCTTTTCGAAGTTTCTACGACAACTTCTTCGATACGAAGTGCCCTGCTCTAAAGGAAAAAATAAATAAATAATACATTGTGCCAACATCGTTCGTATATGCCCCCAGGGCATAACTTAAAACCCTTGCCATGAGGGTTGTGGGGGAGTGTCCTCCTCTTTACTTAGTCCCCGTTTCTTGTCTCGTTCTCGAGTGTCCCCGGTCTTTACTTAGGCAGCACAATCGCGCTGCCTGTGATTTATACAACAACTTTCTATATAAACCTTATATGCCCCCAGGGCATAACTTGCAACCCTTGCACTGATGGCTCTGAGGGGGTATCATCCTAAAAGACCTAATTTCTAGAACGTTTAACTACGTTGAACAAAATGGATATCTCAAAATTTTGATTGGATGTGTTTGGAAAAATGGTTGGCGTGAGAGGGGCGTTAGTCGCTCTCCAATCATTTTCAACTATTAAAAAAGGCTTTTTCTGAAGTTTCTACGACAACGCCTTCTTTAAAAACCTTATATGCCCCCAGGGCATAACTTAAAATAACTTAGTTGCCCTCCAATCACTTTCGACTATTAAAAAGGGCACTTGACCTTTGAATTTCCAATCGAATGAGTCTGTTTTGAAGTTTCCACGACAGCACCTTCTATAAAAAACCTTATATGCCCCCAGGGCATAACTTAAAACCCTTGCCCTTAAGATTGTGGGGGAGTGTCCTCCTTAAAAACATATTTTCTATCTGGTAATCAACTACGCTGAACAAAATTGGTATCTCAAAATTTTGATTGGACGTGTTTGGGGGAATGATGGGCGTGGGGGGGAGGGCTAGTTGCCCTCCAATCACTTTCGACTATTAAAAAGGGCACTAGAACTCTTAATTTCCAGTCTAATGAGTCCCTTTTGAAGTTTGTACGACGACCCCTTCCATATGAAGTGACATGCTCTAAAGGAAAAAAAATAATAAATGATACATTGTGCCAACATCGTTCTTGAATGTCCTCAGTGCATACCTTAAAACCCTTGCCCCGATGGTTGTGGGGGATTATCCCACTCAAAAACATATTTTTTATCTATAAATCAACTACGCCGAACAAAATTACCATTTCAAGATTTTGATTGAATGTGTTTGGGGGAATGATCGGTGTGGGGGGGGGGCTAGTTGCCCTCCAACCACTTTCGACTATTAAAAAGGGCACTAGCCATTCCAATGTCTAATCAAATCAGCCGTTCTTGAAGTTTCTAAGACAAATCCTCCGATAAGAAGTGCTCGGAAATTGAAAAAAAACACATTGTGCTCACATCGTTCTTGACTTAGGTAGTGCTATCACATTGCCTATGATTGTTCAGGTTGTGGGACAGAAACTTCTTCTTTTCCTCGGCTTGTTTTTTGTCATTATGAAAGACATATCGCCGAATCTTTGTTTCTTTTAATTGTTCAGGTGATGGAACAAAAATTTTTGTTTCTTCTAACGATTATCTAGTCCATGTTCATTTCATTTTCTAAGGTATGGTAGGCATTTATGACCTTATCCATGTCAAAATCCAAAACCCATCATCATCACTATCACTTTCAATTTGTTTGGTTCGTTTTGCCTCGACTTGTCTTTCGTCATTATGAAATAAATATCGCCGAACCTTTGTTCTTTTAACATAGGTATGGTAGACATTGATGAGTTTATCCATGTCAAAATCCCAAACCCAATCATCATCGCTATCATTTTCAATTTTGACGTGTGTTGATTCTCGCTGTCCAGGTTGATTTTCATTGACTCGCGTATATATTCGGTGTCGCATGTCGTCCAACCGCGTGTGTCTTTGCTCATCATTTTCATTTCTGAAACGCCACCGCTGTTCTTCTAACCGCGTGTGTATTTGCTCTTCATTTTCATTTTTAACTCGCTCACAAGCTCGGTGTCGCATATCTTCTAACCTTGTGTTTCTTTGCTTTTGGTTTTTGGCACGCCGCCGCTTTTCTTCTAACCGCGTGTGTCTTTGCTCTTCATTTTCATTTTTGACTCACTCACTTGCTCGGTGTCGCATCTTCTAACCACCCGTTTTTGCTCTTCTTTTTCATTTTTGACACGTTTTTGGATTTTGATTACTTCAGACATTTTAGCAATGGTCTTTGCTTTAGCTGCCCGTATTGGTTTTGTTGCAATTGGTGATCCTGTGTCGGTCTTCACATCTTATCACGTTTGTTAGTTCAGGTGTTGGCTCCAAAGAATCATCTTTTATAGTAACTGCAACTGCAAATTTTCGTTTTTTGGGCCGTCCAACAGACATTATATTATATAAATAACTGATGCGTTAGAAACACAACAATTTATTTATTTATGGGACAAATACACCATCTCCCAAATTTTGAGATCATACTGTTTTCTGGTTGTGATCTCAAATTCAAGGTTTTCTTAATTACATGGGATGATTTGATACATGGGATAATTTTATCCGTTGGAAAGTGAGTCTAGACGACTCGACATTTATTTAATCCAGTTTCGTTTTTTTGCTTTGTTTTGATCTCTGAACTGTTTCATTTTAATTTTGCTATTATTTATATTTAATTTGTTATATTTCAAGCCTTAAATATTCACATTGTAGGATGTATATCATATTTATTTTAAGGTGTCGAGCCTATAGATGTTGATGAGATAGAAGAAATACCACAGAATGTTATCCAGAAGGGCTTAAAGAGAAAAGAAGCAGAAGAGCCCCCAGTTTCCGCAAAGAAAGCAAAACCTGCCCCCATAGAACTCATTGAACTCTGAAGATATTCTGAACTTTTTTATCTTTCTTGTATATTCAAATAATTCTTTCATAAAATTATCTCAATCACAAAGTCTTGATGTTTTGAGATAAAAAGCAGGGACACAAATTTCTAATATTCAAATCACTTAAAATGAGTATTTACATGCAGGTCAGGTAGAGTTCCTTAATGGTAAGGGATGGCTTGCCACTCAAGTAAGTAGGTCCACTCGGGAATAACAATTTTTAGCTATTGCTAGTTCATATAATGACATAAGTAGCTTCTTTATTGACAGAATTTAAAACCTTAGACATAGAGCTATTTGCTCTAGGTCTATTGCCCTAGAAACGGATGCTTGGACAAAACTTGTTTAACCGACTTTCGGGTTTTAATAAGTAACTTCCTGAGCATATGTGTTTCACTCAACAAATGTCTATTCATAAGGTTTTAGGTTGACCAGTAAATTCTTCTAAAGACTTGTTCTCAATATGATTTTGATAAGTGTAGTGTGTTTCATTGAGGTGTCAAATTGCTTTCGTGACTAAAATTAACTTGCAAATCTAAAAGAAGAACATGAAACTTTAATTTGAGATTTGCTGGGATAAATTTCAATGAGAGATTGAAAAAACGTCTCTCACTTTTAAATGTGGTATTAATTTCAAAATAACAACTAAAACGACCAAATACTTGTTTATTATCAGTATTGCTTCATTAATTTTTTTAACTAATTTAATCAAAGTTTCGGTTGTTTTTGAACAGTCTTGGGCAATATTTTTAGCCCTTTTTTTTAAGCTCAAAGTATTGAAAACAAATAAGAAAAAAAGTCTTATGGTGACGCAGTGAGTTTAACCTTGGCCTGGTAATACAGGACCTAGAGATCGAATCCTGCTATAGCAACACTGCAGGGCAGACTCAGAGACCTTAGTAGTCAATAAGCGTCGTAAATCTGATTACTTACTTAAAAATATGAAATAAAGTAATTTGAAATTTAAAATTGAAATTTTGACATAAATGTATTTAATAAAGACAGCGGTAAGAAATATCTAAAATCGACGCGCCTTGTTCCGAAATGCAAGGCTGGAACATTAATGCCCGTACCACATTATAGTCACACTTGTCGATAAAATCAAAATTACGCACGACTACAGCGCCAATTACGTTCGACGTTCGTAATTTCTTGAGTTGAACATTGTTCCATTTTCAAGCATAAATTTCTTGACTGACCAATCAGAGCCAACGTTTAAGGCATCTTTGAAACTAGAAAAGATGGAAACTTAGAACAGTGGTTTTTCTATCTGGGAGAGGAATCTGGCAAAAGTTAAGAAGACTTGGCATTATTAGAGAACAGTTGGACACAAATTACTGTTGGAGCATTCTCTTTAAACTTATTTATTGCAATTTTAATTTTTTGCTTTTTAAATACAAGTGTGACACTAGAACCAAGAACATTGTCATGTCATTCATGATATTTGTGTTTCTTTGTCAGTAGATGTGACTATAATCTAGCACGGGCATAAGGCAATATTCTGAATGAAAAACTATCGCATACTCTTCAAGGTGCCATCTACTTTCAAACGATAAAGGTTAGGCTAGTAAGGTTTTGAAAGATCATATAAAACTGGCAGGCTTTATTTGCTGTAATGTATTAGTGTTTTAAAAGCTTAGAAATAAACAAATTATAACTGAGAGACCTTGCGTCAAGTATAATCAAGTTTGTATGTCTGAAATCTTTCAATTTTGAATTTACATTTACTAACACTACTACTAATAACTCACTGCAGCCCCCCCCCCCCCCTGAGACCAACACAGCTACAGACGCTCCTACAGGAGGAGCTTTATTGTTCTTAAACAATAATGATTAAGATTTTATTTTTGTTTTTGATGTTTTATTCAGCTTTGTTTGTTAAGCCCTCTGTATGGTCGAAGCTGAAATACAGTCATTTGTTTAAACTCATAAATGTACTTTATACACTCTTCAATATTGAGGGAAATAAATAAAAAAATTACTTATTTTTGTCTTAAGTAGGTCTCCTTGCTATTTCTGTTTTAAGTTTGACATGTACTGAACTGAACAAACAGTCTGGACCTTATCCTCACATTGACGTCGAACCAGAATCCCTCCCCCCCCCCATGAAAGTGAACAAGCCAGCCAAGCTATTTGAAACTACTCACTGCTTCTTTTGGAGTACAATCAAGCAAAATAGGGAATTCCTGGGAAGTAGGCATAATCACAACTTTAGTCATAGTAGAGTTGTTCCTCAAATAGTAGCTTCAATATATATACATTCTAAGACCACACTGGCTATACATGACGTATGAAACCTGGAGAGGAAAGGATATAATAAATGAAAAATAAATCAAATAGGTGAGAAAACGAGGATTTCTGGAGTGTTTTTTATTTTTGTTAGCACTGGACTGACAAACTTTGTCTCACACGGCAAGGAAGTAATCAAGCATTTTTTCATTGGCAACATTTTACATTGGCAACATTGGCAAATTACGGAACTAAAAAAAAAATCTAACCTTTCGAAGTGAATCTAGGTTTGCTAGGTTTACTTCGAAAGGTTAGATTTTTTTTTTTTTTTTTTTTTTTTTTTTTTTTTTTTTGTACTGAGGACGACTTGGCGGAGGTCATTGTCGAAATATTTGCTTGTTCTTCGTCTTCGTATTTTGCCACTGGCTGACAAAATCCTCGTTTTCTCACCTATTTGATTTTATCCACGAAAGGAGTAGACCTAGCAAATTTTGTCAGATTTTTGTTGTGTTGATATTATGTGAAATGACTGCAATAAATCCCTGGATCATTTGAAATATTGCTTTAATGATTACTGACACTTAGATTACTTCCCTTAGATTACTACAAAAGTAATTTTATTATCCCATCAATTTGAGAACACTCAGAAGAATTTTACTACCAAATAAAACTTGAATCAGGTGAATCAAATTGAATCAAATTCCACTTGATTCTCACAACTCTACATTAGGCGTAAAATGGAATTTGGGAGTATGTTTTTTTGTAAATTTTGCATTTAATGTTTTGAAGTTCCTTGACGCTAAGCAAAATTCTGTCAGTTGCAGTTTTATTTGATTGCAAATACGTGCTTCTTTTGTCAAACTCAGAGAACCCTCTGATCTTTGCAAGGGCTTTAAGGGGGGTCATGTTATCGCCATAGTGTTTCAACTATGCTGAACAAAATAACCATCTCGAAATTTTGATCAAGACGACTTTGGGGAAAACGGGTGGGGGAGGGGCCTTCAATCGTTTTGGTCACTTAATAAGAGCACCAGAACTTTTAATTTTTGTTCGAATGAGTCTTATCTCGATATACTAGGATCATTGGCTGGGTACGGTCACCCCTAAAAAAAATAACAACAAAAAACAAGCATCTGTTATCTTTCTTTTGGGAAAAATACAAAATTCGACATTTTCGTACATAGAAACTTGAAACCTCTTCAGGAGGTTTCTCTGACAAGCGGAATCTGACGATGCAATTTTCATCAAAATTTCTTGAATTTCTGGGGCGTTTCCCCCCTTTTTCAAAAGTCGGACATACTTTCTCAGGCTCGTATCTTTTGATGAGTAGCACTAAACTTAATGAACCTTATACATTTGGAATTAGCACAAAAAGCCAATTCTTTGGTGAATCTATTTATATCAAAATTCCGTTTCTTAGAGTTTCAGTTACTATTGAGCCGAGTTACCTCTTACTTACTGTTCGTTGCCACGAACTGTTTGAACACATAAACACCTATTACAGCTATGTTCTTTCATTCACCAATTGAACTCGCGTTTCAAATTCAACCTAACCTATCTTTTACCATTCTTTTTTTTTAATGCTTTCTATTACTTTAGTCACTTTTTACTATCAAACAGGCTGTGATAACAAACTATGTGAAGCTCAAGATAGTTTTTGGGGCCAAATTCGCTCCAAATTGGATTCTTGGGAAGTGCATTCCCACAGCATTAAAAAAAATGATGGAAATGTTGACAGAAATATCTTTCAAGTTCGTTATATCTTCTTTTAAATGAAATTTGCCATTTCATTTTTTTTTTTAGATATTTTCGAGCTCAGCACAGGATTTTTTGGTAATACCATATAAAACATTCCTCTTGTAAGCTAACATCAGTAACAACCGGATTCTTACCTTAAATCTCCTTTAGGTAATTAGGTATATATTCCAATAAATTGATAGAAATCTGTTAATTTAATATACTAAGAAAAGCAGCTGCAAAACCAACTAAAAAGAATCACTAGCTTGTGAAATTCCGAAAAGTTTGTGTGTGGATGAAGGATGACAGATTGCCAAATATAGTCCTTGTCGGCTAACCGTCTAAGGCCAAACAAAAAGCAGGTTGTCCCCAAGTATGGTGAGAGGATGGTGTAACTTTTGGTAGGGTGTAAAGAGGGGGGCTTTGAATAGATTGGCATGGAGGAGGAGCGTGCGTAGCTGTGTTGGGCTCAGGCAACTTGATGCTGCAGTGAGTTAACATTTGGTGTCACAATGATAACATTTTATCAAGTAAAGGGATTGAGTACTTTCATTCGTTTAGCTATTTCTAGCACAAAATCGAACAGAGTGCGTCAAATTTTTGTTTAAGAGGGAATGGGAGCAAAAAACTTTCTACCTATTAGGCTTAAATCACCTGTTCGCCTGCGAGGCCAGGTGACTTGTTGGTGAACCAAAAATAGCAATGCAATGACTGTTTCAAATTTGTATGTAATACAACCCAGTAATAGCCAACATAGTCGCGTCTCGATTTAAGTCACGTCTGATGACTTTTTTATTTGTGCTGCTGCATAGCTTTGTGACACGTGAATCAAAGCTACTGCTGCACTTAGCAGGATTTTGGCCCTGTAGGTCTAATTTAGGAGCATAGCTAAAATAATACCTCAACTTTCACGAGTTAAAAAACAACGTTTAACATATCTATGCTTATGAAGATGGGAAGAGTGAAGTTGCTTGTACTCTTTTTGGGTTACCTTGGTTTTAAGTAAGCTTTAACTGAAGTTAATCTTTTAAAGTGAAGTTGCTTGTACTCTTTTTGGGTTACCTTGGTTTTAAGTAAGCTTTAACTGAAGTTAATCTTTTAAAGTGAAGTTGCTTGTACTCCTTTTGGGTTACCTTGGTTTTAAGTAAGCTTTAACTGAAGTTAATCTTTTAAAGTGAAGTTGCTTGTACTCCTTTTGGGTTACCTTGATTTTAAGTAAGCTTTAACTGAAGTTAATCTTTTAAAGTGAAGTTGCTTGTACTCCTTTTGGGTTACCTTGGTTTTAAGTAAGCTTTAACTGAAGTTAATCTTCTAAAGTGCCATCTTTAGGATATCAGAATAATAACGTTTCATGCACTCCGAGCCCATATTGGTTTATTCACACCGGCAAATCGTGATTTCTCAAGAATTTCCAATTGTTTGTTTGAAGATTATGAAGCTTCTGGAAGAGCACCGCTTTTTGATCAGTGTTGCCTCGTCTAAGCTTGAAAATAAATATACAAAATCAATTACCTAAATTTAATTTACTCATCAAAACTAAAATTAAAAACTGTTGATTCCCAAAGAAAACTATACCTTCAAAGGTCTCGCTATCTTCTCGTTCGCTATCGTAAGCTATACCTAATGAAGCTGTTTGGTATCACATATTTTCGCTTATTATTTAATTACTTTTGACCCATGTTTTTCTTTTTTAATTTGGTCCCGGCTACTGCCAAAAGTGCATGACTGCATATGGAGGTTTTTTCCTTAAAAACTGAATTCCCAATTTTTTGAGTTTTGAACTATATATATATATATATAGATATATATATATATAGATACATATATATATATATATATATATATATATATATATATATATATATATATATATATATATATATATATATATATATATATATATATATATATATATATATATATATATATATTATAATTGTGTAAGCTTATAACTTCACTATTTCAAGCTGTCTCACTTCAGTACTTCACTTCACTTCTTCACATTTCATTTTCACTGTTCTTTGTGTTTCACTTCTTTCTACTTCACTACTTCACATTACCTTTTCACTATTCTTGGTACTTCACCCTTTGGGGGCAGTCTTGGACCTTATTTAGTTCGTTCTTAAATAGAAAATAAATCAAAATCACCTAGAAATGATACAATCGTGGAAAGACAAATCAACGAATTTGCAATTTAGAAGATTTAATGTAAATCCTTCTAAACTAAAATCTGTAGTTTCTACAAAACTCCTTTTAAAATTATAATAGCATTGTAGCTTTAAATTTATCAAAATATTTATTCCCAAATTGTTCAATTTTGAGTAGGAGAGATATCATAGTGGCATGAATAACTGAAAATTCAAATAAATTATCTAAAGTAGGACAATAGCCCGCAACATTCTTGCTGTGGGTAATCTGGACAATAAACTCTTTGTTCGGCGCCATAAATATAAAACTGCTTTATGTGGTTCCTCCATTCATATATAACTGAATTCACTGGCAAAGCCCTCAGACTAAGTCGCTGGAAAAAAGTAAAGAGAAAATGAATAATATAAAGTGATAATTAATATATATTATTAATGTCTATAATTATTAATTCTCGCCAAATTCAATTTATAGAAATATTGGAGCATATCTACATTATTTGTACATACTGTAATATAACTAGCTATAATAAATGTTGTTGAAAGTCAAACATTTGTCAATATTACTTCAAGAGTTTGTTAGATATCTTCCAATTTTGTCAACTGTGACAGCTCTGTGACGGACGGATAACTTGCAAGATTGAAAACTGGCACTAGTATTAACAACAACAAAAACGTCACCGACACTATCTAGTGTTTTGTGTTTCTTGACATTTTTTTAAGGTTCCTAATTGTGTCTTTTTAAAGAACTGAGATCAAATACCAATTACACACAAAACCAAGCCATAGACAGATAGATAGATAGATAGATTTTTCATACAATAATAGCACAATAATCTACAAATACCACAAAGGCTTCATGGCCTGGATGCCTACCTTAATTTTATTTTTTCCAGTGTAATTTTTTTATGCTGATTACAAATCTGAAAATTGTTCTGCTGTTTTTGTCAGGTTTTTAAGATAAAAAAATAAATCCTGTTCTGTTGAATAGTGTTGGATAAAATACGGAAGACAGGTGTTTAAGGGGCACATTTGCAAACTACTATAATAAATTTAAATAAAAATATAATAACTAATATAATAAATTTAATATAATAATAGTATTAATATAATATAATAATAATAGCTCTAATTTAATATAAATTTAATATAATAATATAACATAAATAAATTTAAATAAAAATTATGACTAATATAATAAAAACAAATTTATATCTACGTTCTATATGAAGGTATTAAAAGATAATATTAAGATGAAACGCAATTTTTTTTACAACAAAATGCATCTTCAGAGTTGCTTCTCTGAGGCATGATGTCCTGTTTATTGATTATGTCACCTGATTGTCTATTGTGGACAATTTCTTTCAAAATAATAATTCTCCTGAATATGTAAATATTTTTCAGAATTGCATAATTGCGTATAGCTAGATAGGTTACAATATGTCCCTCATGATTCATCTCCTTGACTTCTTTCCCGAGAATCTAGGTTCTGTCAGAGGTGGATATGGAAAACGTTTTCTTCATGAAATCCCAGTGTTAGGGTTGATTGAGTGCCCCAATGTTTGATGATGAATGCTGGATGCTTCAACGCAACATGTCAGAAGATCAGCATAAGTGCAAATCTACCGCCAAAAAAAAACAAACCAAACTAACCTTAAATTACGGAACTTTATGTTATGCCTCTGTATTTCATGTGTGTATTATCCCTTAAACTAGCTGATGCTATATAGTTTATGCTAATTCAATTAGTACTCCATTCTTCAATATACTCTCTAATGTAATTTATCTGCGAGTTATTTGTCTTGACACAAAGTTAAACAAGAATAAATAGTTAATGTCAGACATTTCAAAAACGGTGGTTGATAGAGAAAAAAACGGTTTGGACCTTTTTAATCGGCATATCTAAACTGTCTAAATACAAGATTGGAACCAAGATATACACTGAAATTTTTTTTGTTAATCGGTGTTACATCACTAATTTCACCAATTACACTAATTACATTACTTCTGCTTTATTATTTGCTGAAAAAATGCCAAGAGACGTCAGAAGCTAGATGGCGTTGAGTATTTTTTGCTAACGCTAGCTCTAGTTTCTATTCTTGTAATGGAATTAAATAAAAAAAAACAAGCTTTTTTTAACTGAAAGTAAGGAGCGACATTAAAACTAAAAACGAACAGAAATTATTCCATATATGAAAGGGGCTGTCCCCTCCTCAATGCCTCGATCTTTACGCTAAAGTTTTTTATTGTTTTAAAGAATAGAGTTGTGAGAAAGAGTCAAACTTTAGCGTAAAGAGTGAGGCATTGAGGAGGGGACAGCCCTTTTCATATACGGAATAATTTCTACTCATTTTAAGCTTTAATGTAAGCTTTAATTTGCATATTAATTTTACTTTTTTTTTAAGTGGCTTTCTCGAAAGTTGTTTAATTTTATTCACGAACGCTTTTATTAGTGATAAATACACGTAACTTGCGAATTAACTTACGTAACGAACTTCTATATTCGTATATTTTCATTAGGTATATTAAGGGGTTTAACCCTTAGTCAACACCTCGCTCTTTACGCAAAAGTTCAAATTTTTTTCCAATTCTTTAAGAATGACCCCTTAATCACAAAGCCCGTTAACTAGAACAAGTAGTTCTTATGAAAGTACTAAAAAAAAACTTTAGCGTAAAGAGCGAGGTATTGACAAGGGGGCGAACCCAATCATATACGTAACAATTTCTGTTCGTTTTAAGTTTTGATGTTGCTCCTTACTTTCAGTTGGAAAACTTGTTTTATTTTTTACTTAATTTCTGATTTTTTTTTTTTAATAATGCTGGGAAATGCGGCACCCCTTCATAGCAATGTCCCTTCCCCCATGAAAACTTCCTCCATAGAAAGATAACCCCATGTAACCCCCCACCCTCCCCCCCCTACCAAAAAAAAAAACCCTGAAAACGTCTGTATACTTCCCAATAACCAATACTATATGTAAACATTGGGTAACGTTCATAACTTGCAGCCCATCCCCCCGGGACTGTGGAGAACTAATCGTCCTCAAAGACATAGTTATTATATTTTTCGACCATGCTGAACAAAATGGCTATCTCAATATTTTGGTTGGGTAACTTTGGGAAAAAAGAGCGTGGAAGGGGGCCTAGTTACCCTCCATTTCTTTTGGTCACTTAAAAATGGCACTAGAACTTTTAATTTCCATTCGAATGAGACCTCCTGCGATATTCTAGGACCACTGGGTCGATACGATCACCCCTGGAAAAAAATAAATAAATTAACACGCATCCGTGATCTTTCTTCTTGCAAAAAATACTTGATGGTGTGCATGGGTGCCCATAAGGGGGGGGGGTGCGCCCGCCTCCCTGGCTGAATGATGCTGCCTTAGTTTTATATTTTTCTTCTGAGGTTTCTATTATATAGTGTTAAAAGTGCCAATTCGACCAGGTTTGCCCCCCCCCCCCTGGAATTCAGCTTATGGGTGCCCATGATGGTGTGATTTTCATTATGGTTCTATGACTTTTAGGGGGTGTTTCTCCCTTTTTTCAAAAATAATGCAAATTTTCTCAAGCGCGTCACTTTTGATGGGTAAGACTAAACTTGATGAGACTTATATATTTGAAATCAGCATAAAAATCTGATTCTTGTGTTGTATTTATTGGTATCAAAATTCAGTTTTTTAGAGTTTCGGTTGCTATTGAGCCGGGTCGCTCCTTACTTACAGCTCGTTACCACGAACTGTTTGATCGTACTCTTTGAATTGTCCATTTTTGCCATTGGCTATTCACGACTAGTAAAAAGCTACCATTCGCAAGAAAAGCATGAGCTACCCTTTGAAAACTGGGAAAGCATGATTATAGAAGCTTGGCACACTACTTATTAGGCAATAAGGTGAGAATTTTAATACTCTTATTAAAGTTTGAAAGTAATTAGAGGGCAAACAGCCCCCTTCACAGACTGTTTTCACCCCTGGATGCCCTGTAACCATACACCCCCCCCCCGTTGGTATCAAATCAAAAGTTCGATATTGCTATCAAAAGATATCATATGTACCCGAGCTTTCAGAATATACGTCAATCAATCAATTCAATCGGTCAATTTATTCAAAAAACACAGATAAACGTGTATAAACGAGAATAGGTCTGCATATTTCTTAACCAGAGCCATTCAAGGACTTTTAATTCCCGCAACTGGGACACCCTAGTGACAGCTTTAGTCCTCCAACCCTTCCCGTCTCTCTTGCCTCTATCTACTAGCTAAAAGGCTGGTATATAAAATCTTACTTAAAAAAAGAGACAATGGCTTTAAATCCGTATGATTTGAGGAAGCACATCCCCCTTAAACTCAAGATATTTCAAGGGCTCACGAAGTGGCCTGTTGGCGCTCCAAGACCAACTCATTTTTTCAGCAAAGAGGTATACAGGTATTTTCTTTTTATTTGTACTAGTCGGCCTAAAATTTATGGGACAATTGGCATTACTCTGGACCAATGGGATATAAGAATGATAATTTTCAGAGGCTTTTTTTTCTTCTTAGACCTCCAGTCTGCTCAAAACAAATGAGGCAAGTAATTTGGCCCAAAACAGTAGAGCAGGTGGATTTTCAGAAGCATTCACCACTTCTGGAGCCCAACGTTGACTTTAAATTTGGTAGCAGGGGTATCTACAGCCAAAGAGATGTTAATTGAAATTTTTAAAACGTTGAACCTTACAGCCCAGGTGCCAGCAGGCTTGAAATTTCTTTGTTTGAGGATTTCTACTATATCATGAAGAGTGATTTACCAGTAAGAATTGTAATACTTTTCCCTGTTCAAGGAAGAGGGGTTACATACTTGTGCTTGGTGTATCCTTTGGTAAATTTTAGGTCAAGAAAATGTTTCGTCATTAAAATGACTGCACAACAACTCTAGGTAATATTTATGTCTTCGACAGATAATATGGTTTTATGTCTTGAAGTAAAGCAGTAAAGTATTAGTTTTTACCCGTGGTGTATTTAAAACTAACTACATTTATAAAATTTCAGAAAAATTTTGTTTGAAAATTTTCTTGAGACACACGACTTTTTAAACTTTGAGGAGTCGAAAACTAAACTATTAGTTGAGGACAAAGAAATAAAATGCTTCCAAATAACTTCATTTGACAAAAGTATCAAAGGTTGTTGTGATTTTTCACATTTTCTTTGCATCATAAATCTAGTTTCCGTTCATTTTCCATTTTCTTTATTCATAGAAATCTCTATTCGTCGAAGGTTTGACACACTATAAGAACTCATTTCTACTAATTTTAAGCTTTAATTTCTCTCTTTATTTCTCACGAGACACACCATTTTTTTAATTTTGAGGGTTTGAAAACTACGGAATTAAATTGATTGCAAAGAAATAAAATCAAAGAGCTGCCATCACATAACTTCATTAAGCGGAGCTGATCAAAGGTTGATACAATTTTGACATTGTCCTACCATCGTGAATCTAATTTCTTTTCATTTCCTATTTTCCATTCACAGTAGGCTAATCTCTAGTCGTCGATGGTTTGACAAATTATATAAGCTAATTTCTACTAAGTTTAAGTTTTAATTTCTCTCTTTACTTTTCACAGAAAAACTTTGTTTTGACGATTGTTTTGGGTTTTTAATTGACATCTTTGTGCATACATTAAGAGGATTCTTTTTGTTCAGTACATAAAGTCATCATAAAAACAATAAATACTATTTATTCCGCAGAAAATTCTATATGATTTCGTAATAGCAGAACTGTCGGTGTTTTACACATCATTATTGTCTTTTGTCATATCAAGAAATCTTGGAGTCACTTTCGATGCTACCATTCTCTAATTCGTAATTCCAAAATGATCTCTGATTCTTTTTATTTTCATTGACCTTAACCATTTCTTAAACATTTAATTCTTAGGTTTTTCCTGTCACGATGATTAACCAATTCAGCCTTGAAAATTCTTTTTATGACTGATATGTTTAATCATAATAACATTGGAGCAATAAAACACATTCATTCCGTAAAACATATTCAAGTCATAAGCTTTCCCACAAAAAGTTGGCTTGAGAATATTTCTTGGCTTAAGCAATTACTGCATTTTTATTTATTTTATTAGCGAATTCACCTAGAAAAGCATTGAGTTACCTGTAGAAGAATCCTCTCATATGGGAACATATTGCTGTGTTTGTCTACGATGTGACGAGACGCATCTACTACTCTCTGATCATTGAAAAGTTCCAATGGGCCAACTCTTAACTTTTCTTCATCCATTAGAAGCTTACCACGTGCTGAGTATAGAACGGACGGTGGGATGTCTCCTTTATCAATGACGGCTTCCTCTTTATGAACTCTCCTGTTTTAAAGTTTAGTTTATTTTTCAGCTTACATGAGTTCTTAGCCTTTTGATAGCTTTAGAAATCCTTTTGATGTCTCACATGACTGAGAATAATGCGCAAGCCCCCCAGATACATAACTAACTCTGCTAGGTTTTCTTGGATTTCCTTTTAATTTCACTCCCCCTCCCCCTCAAATGACTGTAAGAATATTATGCAGGTCATACATATACAATAAGATACTGTACGTAAGTCTCTAGGCAAAGTTTTCTTACATTTTCTTCCATTTCCCAAATAATTTGGCTATTTTGGTATTAATCTTAAATCGTGCATGAAATTTTGGGATTTCTGGATGCGTGTCCGGTAAAAAAAATCCCTGGATATGTGCCTGCTTGAAATCTAGGGACAGTTTTACGAAACGTGTAATTAATTTTGTCACGTTTAGATATATTGCAAATTATAACGAGCTTTGAATAAGAAATATATAATTATAAAAAAGTTATGATACTTTTTATTATAAAGGGGCAAATTTAATGTGAATTTTTGAAATAGATTTCACAAAAAGTATTTTTTACTTTGTACAATTTTTTGGATGAAGCTGGAAATAAAAGATACGTCGTTGAAAATAAAGAAAACATACTTTGATGGTAGTAAGCTGAACAACTGGTTCATGTGTAGGTGAAGAAGGAGTCTGTCACAAGTTGTAGCATGACTATCCTAAATTTAGTTAATTCGTGGAAACAAACTATAGGTAAGGAACGACGTGGCACAATAGTAACCGAAACTCTAAGAAACGGAATTTGGATGTCAATAAATATATCAAAAGAATCGGCTTATTATACTGCCTGAGAAAATCTGCCGGATTTTCGAAAAAGGGAAAAATCATCCTAAAAATCAAGTAATCTGAATGAAAATCACACCATCAAATTCAGCAAATCAGAGACCCCTACAATGGATTTTTCAAGCTCCAATCTGCGAAAATGTGGAATTTTTGTATTTTTACCAGAAGAAAGATCACAGATGTGTTTTTTTTCCCAGGGGTTATCGTTTCGGGCCAATGGTCCTAGAACATCGGGAAAGGGCTCATTTGAACGAAAATTAAAAGTTCTAGTGCTCTTTTAAGTGACCAAAAAGCTTGGACTACAACTAGCCCCCCCCCCCCACGCCCCTTATTTCCCCAAAATTGTCCAATCAAAATTTTGAGATAGCCATTTTGGTTAGAATAGTCGAAAAGTCCCAAATCATTACCTCTCTAGGCGACACCATCACCCCCCCCCCCAGCCCCTGGGGATGGGTCTTAAAGTTATAAAATTTGCCCATTGTTTACGCATAGTATTGTTATTGGGAAGCATACAAACATTTTTCGGGGGGGGGGGGGTATAATTATGATTGGGGTATAATTTTTACGTCAAGGGAAATCTCAGAGGTTTAACTTTCCAGGGGATATTTTACACCGGTGGGATTTGACAGAATTCCTATACGATTTTTTTTTCTCTTACTTTCTCTTTGGCAACTCAATTTTGCATGCGGAGATGTTCTGGGGGAATTGTCCGAGGGAAATTTTCAGCGTATTTGGATTTTCGGGAAATAATTTTCACGGAAAATTAAATGCCAAGAAGCATTTTTCAGGCTGAATCTTTTGCAAGAAATCCTAGAGGATGGAATTGTCCGGAAGGAATTTTACTGGGGGGGGGGGCATATTTTACGTGGAAGGAACTTTCCACGAAAGGGTTTCCCATGAGGGAAGGGACATTTTCATCAAGGATGAGCCAGATTTACCGGTATTATTTGAAAAAGGACCAGAAATTAAATAAAAAAAAATAAGTCTTTCAATTGAAAGTTAGGAGCAACTTTAAAACTCAAACCAAAAAGAAATTATTCCGTATATGAAGGGATTGTCCCCCTCCTCAATACCTTGCTCTTTGTGCTAAAATGTGACTGTTTGTCCCAATTATTTAAGAACGATTCCTGAAACACAAGGGCCGTTTAATTAGAATAGGAAGCTTTTTTAAAAATGCTAGCAACTTTAGAGTGAAGAACAAGGTAATGAGGAGGGAGGCCACCCCAACGGAATAATTTCTGTTCGTTTCGAGTTTTAATATTGCTCCATACTTTCAGTTGAAAAGAAGTTCATGGGAAACCCCCATGGTCGTTTCTGAAAGCTGCCCACCAATTTTTCAATTGACTGCCCGGACGTCTGTGCCAATCTGACAGAAAAGCAGCTAGAAGCACTTGCTTGATGAAGTGGTCATTGGGCTTTCTCAGGACATGGCCAAGCCAACGCAGTCTACTCTGTTTGACGATCGTTGCTGTTGAGTTCCTATGCCTTTTTAATTATCCCCTAGACACTTTGGTTATAATTATTTGAAACTAGTATTATATGCAATACCATCATTGCTTGGGACGTTTTTGGGTTATTTTAGCGGGGTTGATATTATCCCTATCTTACTGCTAGGACAATTACACGTAATAACAAGATGTATTTTATATTCGGATAAATAGCGATTGACATTCAAAATAAACGAGTATTAACAGACGCTAAAAGGGAGCTAAATATAAAGAATTATCCACAATTTAATTTAAAAACCCTAGAAACCACGTAATAAGCCTATTTATTTCAAGACTTTACTCAGCCCCCATCTCTTAACGAACTTTATAGCTGTATACCCCACCCCCACAAAAAAATCATCAATAGTCACACAAAATGATCCCACATCACAATGATCCCACAAGAGGATCATTACAATTTTATACATTTTATATGAAAGGAAAGCTGAACTCTATTTAAAAATAGCACAGCAAAATACATAGAATAAAACAAAAAAACTCAATAAAAACCAAAGTTTAAAATTAGATGTATTTACGTTAGTCAAACTTACCATGTAATCGTGATCTTAATAGAGAATTTCAATCTACCACGTGCCAAGCATGTGGAGCAAGGTAAATGCCCTTGTCCCAGACACGAAGCACATCTTCGTCTTCCCATTCCAGCACACGCAAGACATCTACCAGGTACCTATAAAATAAAAATTAGATTTCTTTAAATTCTAACTAGACTATGCTACGGCAGTAGAAAATAATACTTACTTTCCATTACCTTGTTCATTTTCTCACCACCATTGGAAAAGCTCTAATGCTTGGCTAAACTTAGTTTCCATTTATCATCAAAAAATACCTCTTCTCTGGTGAAACTGGTTTTTTCCTTTCTATCATATAGATCACAAGTAGCTAAATATTGAATCATTATTCCAATCCTCTCCCTCTTTACAATTGAGTTCCCCATAGCATTTTCCTAGTTCCCCTTCCTTTTCTCAGTCATGATTAACAGCCCAGAAATTCTATGGAAATTTTAATGAGCAACCCTATGAGCATCCTCAATGATCTTGCGCAAGATGCCTTGGACTTGGGCATGAGAGTAAACCCTTCTAAACCCATAATAATACCAAATTGTTTCCTTAAATCCTCACCCCGTTTTCTTAACTTTATACCTCTTGAAATTTCTGTGTCCTCCTTCAAATTACTTAGCGGCACAATTCCTTCCAATTTAAAGTGTTATCCATGTTGAAAACATCATCCATAAAATTAATGCACCTATCTCCCTTCTTAAGCTCCGAAATAAATTTTGCATTTCCCCTTCAGGAACTAAGAATTTATTCTTCCCTTTTTCGACTTTATCTCAAATATGCTTGTCCAGTTTGGCACCTTGGCATTTCCAAGGAAAGGCAAGATAAACTTGAATCCATTCAAAAAAGAGCCCTGTGAGAAGATGAAGTCCCAAACTCTCTTCTCCCAACCAATATATATATATATATATATATATATATATATATATATATATATATATATATATATATATATATATATATATATATATATATATATATATATATATATATATAGACATAGTCATAGACATTTTTTTTTTATTTTACCAAAAAAAAAACATTCAACAAACATCAGAAATAACTAGACAACCACATTAAGATTTGAAAAGAGAAATCCTGTTCGTGGCTGTATCTTCTAACCGCCCTTTAATCAAAAATAAATAAAAACAATAATAATTATTAATAAATTCTTTTTTTTTCAAAAAAAAGAAGGTAAGGAAAAAAAGTCAAGAAAACAATTTATATTTTCACACTCTAACCATCCTCCCCCTTTCCTCTCCCCCTCCCCTTCCCTCTTCCTCCCCCCAATCTCCTCCTTTTTCAACAAAAAAATTCCTTAACTTTTTCTAAAATGAAACTAAGTTATCGGCCGCTCCAATACTATCCGGGAGACCATTCCATACCAAAACACCTATGTTCCGTAAAGCAAAGCTTTATCTTTTTGAATGTCGGATCCCACTGACCAAATGGTCAACATTATGCGTAGAATATTCGCGGTAGAGAAAACTGCGTGAAAATACGTTTCAAAAGTACTGAGAAGATAACATATTCAGACGCTAATAGACAAAAACTGATAACTGATAATCACGCTGCTGCCCAACATTCAGGATGCCAAATTTTTTGTAAGATTGGGCAGTGCTTTCACAATGGCACATCTCTCCGAGTACTCTGATTGCTTTATTCTGAACAATTTGTATCCTTTTATAGTTGCCGATGAAATTACTGGCCCATACTGAGCCTCCGTACCCAATATAAGGGTCTACAATAGTGCTGTAAATGAGCTTGAGGGTTGACAGAGGAAAGGTATGCTTAAGTTTTCTCAGTATCCCGAGTCCTCTGACAGCTTTAGCTGATACTATCTCACTGTGTTTCTTCCAGATGAGATTTCAGTTAATATGAAAACCCATGTTATGGATGTCCTATGCTTGATGAATTGGCTCAGAGACATATATAAATACGGAATCCAGTGGGAAATAGTCCCAGCTCTGCTTAAAGTCATGTAAAAGGTTTTCTTTGCATTAACTGGTTTTCTTTGCATTAACAGCGAGGCAGCTCACAAATACGCGGAGACACTGAAGTGCATGGTTAGCTTTTTCAACAGCTTCTTGAACAGACTTTGCAAAAACAGTTATAGCCGTATCATCAGCAAATAAAGTAACAACACCATCACTTACATAATCCCGCAATGTATCTACGTAAACTAGGAACAATAGAGGTCCCAGAACGGAACCCTGCGGCACACCACAAGTAACAGGCATCAATTCACTGACAATATCTTTGCGCTCAACACTTATAGACCGACCAAAAAGATAAGATTCAAACCAATTTAGAGCACAATTTTTAATTCCAAGACTTTTTAACCGCTTCAAAAGTATATTAAAATTAACTGTATCGAACGCTTTCTTCAAATCAATAATTACAGTTAAAGGAACTAAATTTCTTTCAAATCCATTATTCAAATTATCTAAAAGGTGATGCATTGCGTGCAACGTTGAGTGACGCTTTCTAAAACCGAATTGACTATCACTAACAAATCCAAAAGAATCTAAATAAGAATAAACTTGGGAATAAATAACTTTTTCAACAATCTTAGAAAATAAAGGTAAAATTGACATTGGTCTATAGTTTGACAACTCATTCTTGTCACCTCCTTTGTGAAGTACAATCACTTCAGCTTGTTTTAACGCACGTGGAAAGTCACCTTTTCTCATTGATAGGTTTACTAGGTATAGGAGAACCGGTAGGAGGTAAGCACTTACAACTTTAAACGCCTTAAGGTTAAGTCCATCCGTTCCAGCAGAGTTTGACTTTATCGACTTGACAGCCTTACTTACGTCATTCAGATTACACTCAACAAAACTAAAGGACTGGGATTCACCTCGGTTGTCAAGGAATTCCTGTTCCAAAACTGGTCACTATTCTTTCCTGCCTCGCTAGAAATATCACTACCAATTCTAGAGAAATATTTGCAAAATTCATTTGTAATATCCTTCTCATTATGGACACTATCACCGTTAATTTCCACTTTTTCTGGGAAAGCTGAAGATTTGCCAGTCTCGAGCACATTCTTTATAGTTTGCCCAGTACCTTGCATATCACCTTTGTGTTGTTCAAACTTATCAGAATAACACGGTTTCATTGCAGTTCTGCGAAGGGAATTTACTTTATTTCAAACCTTACGAAATGCTTCCCAACTACTATCAGACTCACAATTCAGGTATGCCTTAAACAGGTCATCCCTCACTTGCATTAGGTCAGTAACTTTATCGATAATCCATGGGTTATGGTGATTTCTCTTTCTTTCCTGGATCTCAAGAACAGGACAATAACTATCATAGATTGGACCAAGAACATTCATAAACTCATCAAATGCTCGAGACGGATCATCATTAATATCCGTCACTTCTTGCCAAGACAGCACAATCACTTCATCCTTGAACTTCTTCAGATTCTCGGCCTTCATCTCCCGTGAGAGATATTTCTCTTTAGCTATTTTAGGATTCGAGACTGATCAATCGTACAAACTGATGGGAGATGATCCGAACCTGGAGTAACTGACACGTCTGAATGGCATTGCGCAATGAGATCAGACGAAACAAATATATTGTCAATTAAAGTTGCTGAATGTTCTGTAATCCTTGTCGGTATAGTAACAGTTGGGTAGTAGCCATGACAAAGCATCAAGTTCAAAAATTCTAAATTAGGGCCAGTCAGTTTCAGCAGATCGAAGTTGAAATCACCAATAAAAACACACTCGCGATTTCTTCGAAGCACATTAGTCAAAAACTGTTCAAAATCCCCCAAAAAATCATCCGGAGTAGTACTAGGCGGCCGATAAACCGAAGATATCAAAATATTTCTTTTATCAATATGGGCTTCAATAGATAATATTTCCATCTTACCTTCATTCCAATAAAAAAATCATTCAGAACTTTAAAATTAATACCATTCTTCACAAGAAACGCCAAACCTCCTCCCCTCATTACTGTCCTTGATTTGCCAACAATTTGATACCCTGGAAAAAAATGTGACGAGAGAAAATTCTCCTGAGTAAAAAAAGATTCACAAATCCCAAGAATATCAATATTACCTATAAAAATTTCAAGAAAATTATTAAATTCGTGGTGGTTAGAAGATACATGACAGTTCCACTGAGCCAGAATATATATATATATATATATATATATATATATATATATATATATATATATATATATATATATATATATATATATATATATATATATATATATATATATATATATATATATATATATATATATATATATATATATATATATACATATATATATATATATATATATATATATATATATATATATATATATATATATATATATATATATATATATATATATATATATATTATACATATAAATATATATATTTATATACATAAAAATATATATATATAATATATATATATATATATATATATATATATATATATATATATATATATATATATATATATATATATATATATATATATATATATATATATATATATATATATATATATATATATATATATATTCCAGATACCAATAAAAGATACATCTGGACATGTCTTCATTTGTTCCAGAATGGTCTCTTTCAGTGACCTCTGGGATTTTACTATGGAAACATTGAAACACTTTTTGTATGTAATTTTTAATAGCTTGACTAGTATGCATGTATTTCACAGGTTTTACCTGACATAGGGTTACCATATAGATCTTATGGTAGAGGCGCCACCGTGCTGGGTAAAGAGTGTAAAGCCTCGAAACCCGTTAAGGCCGGTGGTATTTCTTCTGATGAGCCCTAAATGGAAGGTTTTACTTGGAAATATTTTGCTAGATTTAAGGTGCTTTTGCTGGTAATTTTACATCGACTTACATTTATTGATGACAACTTTGCATGGATTTGGACTTTTCTATTTGGTTGATGGTTTGGGTATACTGTTTGGTCCTAGGTAGTTGGATGGATGTGTAAGGTTAGAGCCTCGTTCAAGTGCAAATTTGTCTCAATTGCTGGATTAGGACGACAGTTTTTTTTTGTTTTTTTTTTTTTTTTTTTTTTTTTTTTTGCCAAGTAATTACCTCTTAAACATAATATTAAACATAACTTCCAGCACTGGCATAGTATATATATATATATATATATATATATATTTGTATTTTAGCTAAATCAAAATTTATCTCAAAATATAATAAATCTGAAAAAATTGTAAATAAGGATAATAGATTATATTTGTCTATTAATTTTTTTTCTAAACAAATAGAAGATATGAATTCGTCAAGAATATTAAACCAGCTGAAAGTAAAGAACACCCTTCCATTTTAATTTGTATATAATGGTTGTACAATTTTAAAATATAAATTATCAAAAAAAATTGGTCAAATAATTTTTAATTATAATTCAATACTTAAGAAACTGGACAGGGGGAGTCCTTGGAAACTGGTTTGTAATTGTAAGCAATTTTTAACGCATGTGGATTAAACTTATAAGCATATTTTAACGGGGGATGTGTTCATTATAAAGCATCGTGATCTTCAAAAGATAATGAAAATGGGGGCTAAGTTCCGTCTTTCTTACCATATGAGGCCAGCAGATATTCTTAGGGGATTAAAGAATGATTTAAATGTATTTATTGATAATTGGTACAAGAAGGAGAAAATTAATAAAGATAAATTTCAGAATTGGATAAATTTGATTTTGACTAGTGTAAGAAATAGCATGTATAGAAATAATCCTACAGATTCTTTGAAAAATTCAATATTTTATAATGCCAATATGAAACAAGCAATGGCTATTATACAGAATGAACTTATAATTATACCAGTTGATAAACCTAGCAATAATTTTGCCATAATTTGTCAGAAACTCTATTGTGATATTTTATCAAAAGAGCTACAAACAACAAATACATACGAAAAGGCCCATATGGAGGAGAATAGTTTAATTGAAAATATAGAGGAAAGAATTTTGAAAAATTTCAATATTAAAATAAATGATAATGAAAAACAGTTTCCTTTCTTATATTGGACGATAAAATTTCACAAAAATCCACCAAAACCACGTTTTATTACTGGGGCAGCAAGGTGTCCAACCAGAATTGCGGCTACTGACCTATCTTTAATTTTAGGAGAAATTAGAAATAAATTTAAAGTATGTTGCTCCGGAATAAAAAATTTTTCTAACTATAACCCATATTGGAGTGTTAATAACTCGTTACAAGTGATAGATTCTTTGGTGAATGTTTCAGCTAAAAGAGTCGATTCATTTGATTTTAATACTTTTTATAAAAATTTTTCACTAAATTTAGTATTAGAAAAATTTAAAAAGGTGATAAATAAATCTTTTCTTTTTTCTAAAATCTGATTTTTGAAAATTGATACTTTTAATAAAAAAGACCGATGGACGAATCTCTTTAGAAGCACTATTAATTCAAGATGTTATAGCTTGGATATGGTATGCGATTTATTGGAATTTGTTCTATTTAACACATTTATAAGATTTAATGGGAATTTATATAAACAAACTGTACGTATTCCTATGGGTGGGAATGCAAGTCCATTTATAGCAGACCTGTTTTTAAGTCAATTAGAATATGAATATATGATAAATAAAAATAGCCCAAGCAATGTAAAATATAACCTTTCAAATAATAAAAGATATCTGGACGATCTCTTGGTACTAAATTGTGCAGAATTTATTGAGATTTCAAAAAATATTTATCCACAAGAGTTAATTCTTGAGCCTAGCTATGGGATGGGACACTCCGACCATTTCTTAGATTTAAATATTAATATTTCAAATAATAATAAATTAGTTTTTAAATTATATAATAAAACGGATGATTTTAATTTTGAAGTAATTAACTTTCCATATCTTGAAAGTAATATACATTCAAATATTACTTATTCGGCTTATTATTCCCAATTATTTAGGTATGCAAAAATATGCAGTAATTACGCAGATTTTAAAAATAGATGTAAAAAGCTGAGGGAAAAACTGATCTTAAGAGGTTTTTCTGCCAAAAAAATTAGTTGGCAATTCAAAAAATTTAGTTTCATGTATCATGAACTCTTAAGTAAATATACAAAAAATTATAAAGAAATACTGAATGATCTTTTATTGTAATTTCTCGTGCGCTTTTTTTTTTTTTTTTGAATGTTTGAGTTTGTAGGGGTTTCAAACAAGCTTGAGGATCTTTAAATTGGTAATTGGTTCCAGATACCAATAAAAGATGCATCTGGACATGTCTTCATTTGTTCCATAATGGTCTCTTTCAGTGACCTCTGGGATTTTACTATGGAAACATTGAAACACTTTTTGTATGTAATTTTTAATAGCTTGACTAGTATGCATGTATTTCACAGGTTTTACCTGACATAGGGTTACCATATAGATATTATGGTAGAGGCGCCACCGTGCTGGGTAAAGAATGTAAAGCCTCGAAACCCGTTAAGGCCGGTGGTATTTCTTCTGATGAACCCTAAATGGAAGGTTTTACTTGGAAATATTTTGCTAGATTTAAGGTGCTTTTGCTGGTAATTTTACAACGACTTACATTTATTGATGACAACTTTGCATGGATTTGGACTTTTCTATTTGGCTGATGGTTTGGGTATACTGTTTGGTCCTAGGTAGTTGGATGGATGTGTAAGGTGAGAGCCTCGTTCAAGTGCACATTTGTCTCAATTGATGGATTAGGACGACAGTTTTTTTTTTTTTTTTTTTTTTTTTTTTTTTTTTTTTTTTTTTTTTTGCCAAGTAATCACCTCTTAAACATAATATATATATATATTTTATAAATCTTCAAGATGAAGTTCAATTCATTTCAGTCATTGTAGGAACATAATATTCAGTCCATAAAATCCTAAGTGAAAGCCAGGTCATACGTAATTTTACATTTTGATAGATTTTGATGGATTTTGTCCGAGCTGGACTTAAACTTTGCTGCTTTATTTTAAGGGACTAACTAAAACACTACTTTCTTGAGTTGTCTGTTGATAAGCCGTATTGACTCCATCTTTCTTTATTTTAAGGGATTAATTAAACCATACTTAATTAACTAGTCTGTTGATAAGCTGTATTGACTCCATCTTCCCTTTATTTTAAAGGACTAACTAAAATCATATTTACTGGAGTAGTCTGTTGATAAGCTGTATTGACTCCATCTTTCTTTATTTTAAGGGGTTAACTAAAAAACCATACTTAATTGATTAGTCTGTTGATAAGCTGTAATGACTCCACCTACCCTTTATTTTAAGGAAATAATTAAAACAATACTTACTTGAGTAGTCTGTTGATAAGCTGTGTTGACTCCACCTTCCCTGGTACTGGATGTAGTTGTTAGTCTTGATTGAACATCTCCTGTTCCATTGCAGGTAATACAGCGAATCTAAAAAGAAATTTATACTATTTTTGAGATTTTATGAAATCTATAGAGAATATATAAAGGAGATTTTCTTATTATATTATCTATCAAATTGAGAAAATAGCATAACAATGGAGGTTTTTATTAAATATGTTAGATTAGCCTCACTACAGTGGTAAAACAAGAAAATACTGGTGAAGTATTTTTATATTTCCATGTGAGTTTAACAATAAATTTAACGGCAATTTCCACGGTAAATTCAATGAGTACAAAGCAGATGTCGGCAAAAATACTCGTAACATGCGCTTAGTTGTGTGTGCCAATGGTCCGCGACTGAGCTTTTCTTGAATCGGACCCAGGTTATTGGAGACTATACTTTCCTTTTAACTATATAAAAAAAATATGATAAAAAAAGACCAGTACATATTTCAAAGTTTTTAGATATAAGTTTTATCTGTTTATGATCTAAACTGCCAACAATGAAAGACTGTTGGAATGCTTTCTTGCCCAATAAAAGTAAAAAAATTCTATATTATTTTTATTTTTTCTGTAAGAAAATGGCCTTAGCGCTGGCATTAATATTAGACAGGCTATATTTATTCGGTGTTTCTCTTTTGATCAAATATCTAAAAATACATGGCCACATTATGTAGAAAGTGAAAGTAAATGTAAGAAACTTATGAAAACTAACCTATGAACCGTTCTGAATCTCATAAAGTATCTTACTCGGCCTAAAGTCAATGTTAAAACCTTTTAAACCAACATCGGCCTAAACAACAGATATAACAGATACGAGAAAACCAATACTAAACAACAGATACATGCAAAAAAATAATAACATGGCTGGATATATGCTGCCTGTGAATTTATTTAATGGAGCCTCAATAGGCTACTAAATTTCGGATCTGGCTAGAGCCAAAACAGCTCCAGCAATGCAATACACAGCCTGGTCCAACACATCTCCCTCCAGCACCTCTTTATGCCAAAAGTAGAACATTCATGATGTGGCTGGATACCTTATGAAGGTTCAACATATTTTTAAAATCTCAAACCTGGTGAGCGTCAGGATTGCTCCAGTACCTCATCCTGCTGTGAGAAAATTCATAACATGGTTGAACAAATGATACCTTTGAATTTGTTTAATAAAGCTGTGGAGCTACGATAACAAATCTCATAGCTTGCCAGAGTTAACCCAGCTCCAGTAATGCAATACACAGCCAGGTCCGACACAGCTCCCTCCAGCACCTCTGTATGCAACAAGTAGAGCATTCATGGTGTGGTTTGATACCGACTCTATATTGAAGATAAATTTTAAATCTTATACCTGGCCAGGGTCAGTTTTGCTCCAGTACCTCTTTCTGCTATGAGCAGAACATTCGTAACATGGCTGGACGTTGAGAACCAAAACAGCTTTATAAATGTAATACACGGCCAGAGCCAAAAAAGATTTAACACTGTTTGACCAAAAAATTTAACAATTATGACATGGTTGAATATCTCCTATGAGTGGCACTTCTGGTACAAATCTATGGAACTTATATAATAAATCTCATACCTGTCCAGAGCCAATACAGCTCCAGCACCTCTTTCTGCCAAGAGCAGAACATTCATGACATGGCTGGATATCTGCTGTGTGTGGTACTTCTATAACAAAGCTTGAATCCTTGAACATTTGAGAGGGCATCGCAGATATATCCCATGCATCGGGGGCATCACCATTTGACGGCGGATCAATATTCTGCCCTTGAAATGGTTCAAAGCACCATGCAGCTTCCCGTCGTTCAGTGAAAGTTTCAAGTACGAGCTAGAAATATAAAATGCATTCAATTAGCCGACTATAGAAATCAATAGAACAAAATTGTTTTTGTATTTTAATACAACTATATTGCATTTTAATATCCTTTTCAATAAAATTGAAGTCAGCTAACAGTAAAGAAACTTTAATAACTCTAAGGGAATACGAGGTCATATTTTTAGAAACCAAATATACCTTATTCTCATATTTTACGTCCAAGCAACAGGTCATCAGACATTCTATGCCATATTTTGACAAAAATCTAGGTTATGTTGATAATATATTTTAATTTTAACAGCCACATATCTGACCGAGGGATATTAGCGATCATGAATCTCAATGGAGACATTTCAGAGAAAAATATTAGCGGTACATTCATAATTAGAAAATAAGATAGGAAGACGTAGATCGTTTAAGTTATGTGACTAAGTTTTGCACAACTGGCTGTCATCCTACTGCAAAAGTTTTGACAACTTATACTAAGTAGCGATGCAGACCACAATAGAATTCCCATCATAAAAAAAAACAAGAGGTTACGTGGAATGTATAATTTTCTAAATACGGTCTATCAAATAATGCAAGTTATTCCGGTAATACAATAAATAGCAGTGTTCATCGAAATACAAAGCAAAAATAAAACAAAAAGATTGAAAACAGCCTAACTGACGCAAATGCTCCTCTAAAAAAATAAAGATGAGCTTTATCTTCAACAATCCATAATTTTGGTTACTCTTCGAGGTTTAAACTCTTCAAACCAGCATAAAGGGCACGACACACGTAATTTTTTTTTGGAACCGACTTGCCAAATGGGCACCAAATTGCAAAAGACGGCAGCGATTCGAGCTTGACAATTTTTTCAGCTTTCAGCGACGATTTGTTAAAATGGCACCGAATTTCATCGTGATCATCAAAAAAAAAGAAAAGAAAAAAAAATATCAAACGTTAAACAAAGTCAGCCAGGGATGATCTCTCAGCTCTGCAGATTCCCTGTAGATAGCCAGGGCTGACTTACAATCCAAGATGACCTGACCCATGCTCTTTGATCTGGTGGATGTTCTTCCTAAGCCGTTTCAATCGTTCTCTTCTTGTCAGCAGGAAAATTCAAAGAACTAAGTTGAGATCAATCATGCAACTATTGACAAACTGCACTTGACTATCGGCGTCTATGATGTTAAGTTTTAAAAATCTCGCGCAAAGGGCACTGTTTTTGTACCGTTATTGTTTGCCGACTGAGCTGCTGAAATCGATGCTGAAAAAATTCACACGTGCCCGCAATAGATATTTCGAGTCGCCATAAAACATAACAAATTTCTTATGAACTACGTCAGATATTGACCTTTGTTGAGTTTGAGTTTGTCTACTGCAGAAAAAACCTTTGCATACAGTTTATTAACACGAACAGAAGGTTACGCCTCACATTATTGAATGACAGCCAAATCTTGTGGTGATATTTTTTTTGAAAAGTTAGTTTTGAAATGTGTGTTGGACCAAAAATCTTAGTCCATTCTACAGTCTAGGGTTAGGTATTTTAGGTCCAGAGTTACTGACCCCCCAAAATTTTTCATTTTAAATACTAGAAATTTTTTTTAAAGTCTCTTCTCTTCTGAAAAATTTGAAAAAGCATATTGACCATAAATTGGCCGTAATTTTGGCCCTTTAAGAAATTACCCTATAATATACAAAATTATTGATTCTATTAGAACCGCATATTAGATAACAACATTCAAGCTTTAATATGACACTATAAAATTGTTCAGCTTTCTATGAGTTTTGGTCATCCTGCTGGATTTTGTTAAAACCTTTTATTAAACAGCAGCCAGAGCCATTCCTACAGGGGGGAGGGCGCAAACGGGGCAATTGCCCAGGGCACCATGGCTTGGGGGGCACCGTAGCAGGGGAATTGCCCAATTTTCTCTTTGATTCGGCTTTTTGCATATATTAGAGTCGAGAGGGTAGTGCTGTAATTAATCTTTCCCCAGGAACCAACTATACCCCGGTACCTCTGACAACAACTATAGTTTTTCAAATGTAAGAGTCTTTCGTTATTCCGTTTGTTTCAGAGCGTCCATCTATATGTGCAATATTATCATATGTCTTAGTCTGGTTTGTCTTTTCTTTGAAAAAGACTCTATTTGTAAATATATATATATATATACATATAAAAAAAAAAATATATATATATATATATATATATATATATATATATATATATATATATATATATATATATATATATATATATATATATATATATATATATATATATATATATATATATATATATATATATATATATATATATATGTATATATATATATACGAGTTTATTGAAGTTTTACCACAAAATTTATATATTTTCTTCCCAGTTTGTTTATAAATGGAAAGGCAATATGGTCTAAGAAAATGTTTTCCGCAATGCTTATTGCACACTATTTCTACTTTTACTATAACCAGTTCTTTGTAGTGCTTAAAGTACTAAGAACATGCCAGTGACAAATTTTGCTCCTCGATTATCTTAGGTCTATTCATGCCTCAGAACCCCCATTTTCTAAATTTTTTTTGTTATTCACAGGGAAACCAATAAAATAATGAAGACAACCTGAAACTTAGCATTTCGTTTTTACATTAATGGGATCAATTAAATTTATTTTGTAAGGCAAAGCATAAAAAAACTAGAAAACTAGAAAACAGCATAAGAAAACTAGAAAACTAGTATAAGAAAACTAGAAACAAATTAGTTTATCAACTACCTCCTCTCCCCCCTCCCCATGATCCAAAAATGCTAATCTGTAATAATAAAAATAATGTTTGTTGCAATATATCTATGGTTATCTAAACCAAAGTCTAATGCCAAAATTGTATCCCAAAAGACTCCCCCCCCCCCCTCAAATGAACTAAATTTTGCAATCCTTAGAGCCGAGATCAAATGTATTAAAATACAATTTATTGTATATCCAAGGGATTATAATCAGCAAACTGATATCCAGAATTTATATGGTTTTGGGACAGAAAATTAGCAAACAGCTACTCAGACTTTAGATCCCAAAGAACCCCCGCCCGGGTACTAAAGACTCGACTTGAGTAAGAACCAAGTAAATAAAATACCAAGACTGTTCAATATTTTTTTTTTTTTTTTTAGTTTTTAAATGGCGACTAGAATCGTGGGAAAATTACCAGTACATAACCATGTTTGGTATGAGTTTAAATAGAAAAGAAGACATCTAAGTGGCTTCACGGATTTCACCCATTTATTCCCTGGGGAGCCTAGCCATAGCTCGTATGTCAATGGAGAAAATTAATGACACAGCTTATTTATTTATTTAAAACCCATACAATATATTCGTAAATAATGATAGAGCAACATTAGGAAAAAACATAAAAAGAAAATTACACAATCAACAATGGAATCAGAGTAGATGATGGTAAGGAAATAAAAGTGCATAGTTTATGCTTGAGACTTTGCTGTGCCGTATCACTAACTTTAAAATTATACTGTAACCACCTAAATTACTCACAAAAAGCCTGTTTGTCACCGAAAAATAAAGATATTTATAATTTATCACTACATCCATATAGTTATCAATATATTTCTAAACAAACAAAAAATCTAACTGGATTCTATTTATTTTATCATTTGAAGGAATAGCTAAAATATCTGAGGCATAAAGAATAGAATTATCCCAGAAGGTCAAGTGAAGTTTGGCCAGGGCACGTCTGTTTTACTTTCTTCGGTTTGCAAAAATCACTTCACAGCCAATTTAGATATTTTTTACTAATATTGGCAGCACCCCTCTGACACAAGTTGGAAAATTGACTTGACCTAGGTCTCCTGCTGGGCGCTGTTCGGCATAAACAGTGAAGTCTGCCTCCTCCATCCATTTCAGTTCATGACGAGCGTTTGCGCTTCGCTCGGTCTGATGTTTGCCATCACCAGGAACTCGGATAGGCTATTGAACCATCGTTTCTTCGGTCGGCCACGAGGTCGCTTCCGACCGGCTTTCGTAGGGTCAAAGTCAAAGATCGTCTTTGCGGGTGAATGCATGGGCATTCGAAGTAGGAGTCTAAACCATCGTTAGGTACCCTCGGCTGCTTGGGTAGAAACCTGAGACTTCTTGGCAAGCTGCAGCAGCTTCCCATTACTCGTGAAGACTTTCTAGCACTGTTAGAAATTGAAATACCAGGCCACTGGACTCCACAAGAGGGATGATGAAATTATTACAACAAACGGGAGTTAAAGAAAACACAATTAAGGGGACGGGTGTTAAACCACAACTATCTAATTTACGTGAAAGGCACAAAAATGTGCTGTGAGATGGGAGGGCTACACCTCAAGTCATTTTTTCTTGGCTATCTCACCTGAAATGCTGATCCAGGAACAATATCAAGTATCTTCATTTTCTTGGCAGTATTTAAGCCCCAGCAGAAATGTTGAGCAGCCTCTCCCAACAGAATCTCCCGAGCTTTATCTTCCGTTATGATTGCTTCATCTTCTTCATTTGCGAAGGAAATGCGGCTTTCTTCAACATTCTCAGTGTCGTTCATTACGGGTGGAATCATAGGGACTATAAAAGACATAACCAAAAAATTTACATAAATATTAGATGAAGGTACGTTAAGTTTATAATTAAAAAATTAGGAGGTTTTTTAAAAATCAGCTGTTTTTTAGGAGAAACAGCTTAAAACATACTTAAATTTATACGATGTCACTAGATATAATAAATCAAGACTTTCAAATTAAGTGTCAATGTGTGATAAGATCGTCTACAACACAAAAAAATAAGCAAATTCGACACTTAAATTTATTTCTTTAATATAAATCAACTAAAAATAAACTACAAAAAAATACTACAAAATATTACTGAGGATACAAAAAAAAAGAAGGTAGAAACTCGACGAAAAAAAGGACAGGAACCTGCACAAGAAAATTTTCGAGAAGAAGGATATATATCGCGGTTAAGGAGGAGGAATCGTCAAAAATTATAAGTAAATGACGGGAAGTTGCTGAGAACGCAGGGACAGAACGAATTTTTAACGGAGAAGACACACCCTCCTTGGTATCAGATGGGGCTAATGATCCTACTTAATGAACACAATTTTCAGATAGTCTTCTGAGCAGTATTTTCATTCCAGTTTTAAGTCTCATTTAATTTTAGCAACTTTTCAGGACAGTTTTAGACTCATGGCTTAGAAGATTTTTTTTATTTTACTTTTTTTTGCCAAAAGATTATCGGTCAGAAAATCATGGTATTAAGCATCTTGGAACACTAAAAATCTACAAAATTTATTCTACGAAAGCGCAAGATACCGTACCCGTTTCTGGTTGATAACCGTTTCCCCAATTCTGCTTTATTGGCATTGATATTCTTAATTATCGATAAATTACTGTCAATCATCAGCAGTTTCTTTTTAGAATATCTAAGGTTGCCGGTAAACTGTTCACAAATTTTCAAAGTTATTTCTCTAAAAGTTCGAACTGATTCGTCAACAAACTCCTCCTACCGCTTTGAAACTCCTCCTACTTATGCCTAAGGCTTTCAACCTTCAGGGGTTTCTAATTTCAGTCAACAGACGATTTTTAGAAAATATTGAGGGGCCTGAAAGGGGAAAACCAAGTTTCCCGGAGCCATTACCTATTTAGATTGTCTTTTCATACTGGAAAATGGTACTATGCCAATTTTGGAGAAAATTTTGCATTGCTGACAGTTCAAGTTATGATAGTTAACCAAAAGATTTCTGTTGGTTCCTTCTATTTGCACACAAATCTGTGCTTATTTAATTTAATCTTCATTCTACTTTTGATGCAGTTATATTGAGCCAAGACTCTTTTCAGAGAGTCTTGGGAGAGAAAGAAAGAGAGAGAGGGAGAGAGAAAGATAAATTCGTACTTCTCACCCCGTGAGATTTATTAGTTTTATTAGCAATAAAAAAATTATGTTTTTCCTTTATTGGTAATAGCTTATGGTCATCAGAACTTCATATACAAGTTATTGCAAACAGTTAAACTGTGAGAGAGAGTGAAAGAGAGAGAGAGAGAGAGACAGAGGAGAGAGAGAGAGGGGAGAGGGAAAAATATAAATTTGTGTTTCTCATCACGTGAGATTTATTAGTTTTATTAGTAGTAAAAAAATTCATGTTTTTTTTTCATTGGTAATATCTCATGGCCATTAGAACTTTATATAAAAGTTATAACAAACAGCTATGAAACAAAAATAATTCTTACCTAGAAAATAAAAATGAAAGACAAGCAAAACATCAATTAAATAAAACCAAACAAAAGAAATTCGTCTAAACCACAATGAAAGGAAGATTACATATACTACTTCAGCTAATAACAATTCACTGCAGCACCAAATCACCCGAGGCCAACACAGCTACGCAGGTTCTTCCTCCATCTCAGTCTATTCAAAGCCTTCCTCTTAACACTTTAACAAGAAGTTCTACTTTCCACTAAATCTCTCCTTATGACCTCCTTTCACCCCATTTGTGGACAACCGGGTTTTCAAATGGCCCTATATGGTCGGCCGACAAGGACAATCCTCGGCAATATGTCATTCTTCATCTTCAGAACGTGCCCTATCCATCTAAACCATTCTCTCATCATAGCCCAAGAAAGTTGGATAGAACCATATTTTTCGTACGGCTTACTGTTTAAAATACGGTCAGTCAGACGGGTGTCGAAAACAATCCGTAGGAAATTTCTCTCGAAAATATCTAACAAATCCCCTTCTGTCTTCAAAAACGCCCACACTTCTGAACCATACTTAACCACTGTCATCATTGTAGCCTCCGATATTTTAATCTTTGTTCGCAAACTTATCTTCCAATTCTTCCAAACTTTTTTGTAACTGTGAAAAAAACACCCTTTGGTCTTGAGAATTACATGAACAAGTAGAAATTCGTGTTGTCAGAAGTTTTTGGTCCCAAAGCCACAACACTGAAACCTTATTACCTAGTTTAAGTTCCTCAACAAAACCATCTTCTGTAATGATTCTAATTTCATATGTTGCAGCTTAGTGGAAGAAATTCATGAAAGCATAGGATGTACAGGACAAAGATACAAACGAAGGTATTCTTCAAAATCTAGTGGGTGGATATTTTTTTTTAAATAAAATAAAAAAATATATTTAAAAATTTAGGGGACAGTTACCCCCAGCCCTCTTTCCCAAAGTGGCACCCCAGTTCATGCTACAGGTGACGCTAAATCAAAATGTTTATTCCTTTATAAAAGGAGAAAATACAGATCTTGACATAGAAGGAGAAGGAATTTTCTCCTTTATAAAAGGAGAAAATTCAGATCTTGACATAGCACGTGGGCCATTAACGAGCTTTTAAGATTTTTATTTCTTAAATAAATCATTGATTTCAAATCTAGCCCTCACATAGGAATTTCCTAAAAGAGTTTTGTAGTTTTCTTTTGTGGCTATAGATAGTTTATAGGTGATAGTATATAGATAGTATATATATATATATAGATTCATCATTTCTATTTATATATAAAGTCAAACATATTTATTTTTATCATTCCTTCAAGTTTCAATTTTTTTTTATTCTAACTTTGGTGAGCTTTGTCACTATTATTACACTATAAATTCTAACACTGGGGTTAGAATTTATAAATTCTAACATGGGGCAATGTGTGTTAGAAAAAAAAAAACACCTGCGGAAAATGCTTCCGCATGTTGATAATGAAATCAGAAAAAACACCAAGCTAGAACCTGCGCAGTTTTGGTTCTTTTTAGGGATTTGTAAGGACGGCAGTGGAAATTCTTTGTTCTTCACCCTCCCCAGCTTCATGAAAGTATTGATGTCCCAGCCTCACTCCAGTGCCTCAGCAGAGAGACAGTTCTCTCTCCTGAAGCTCATTAAGAGCCCCCTGCGAAACAGGTTAGACCTCAGTGTCATTTCGTCTCTCATACATTTGCATAGTTTTTTTCCCGGATGCATTCTGGGACATACCTGATGTACCTATCTCAAAGGTGGAAAAATGGAAGAAAATTGAAGTTCAAGAAGATTAATAATCAAAACTCATCGAGCCCAAGCATTTGTTTTTATAGTTAAACGAAGTCATTACGTTTTGTTGTCAGTTGAAAAATCTTATTTTGCTATTTTTCCTTTAAGCTCAAGAGCTAGTATATGTTGTTTCTTTCAATCAAGAAGAAGCTAAAAAATCGACTTTACTTTCTCGTCCACATCAAATCTTCCATGTGTTCTTCCGTGAAAAAGAAATTACATCTGGGTTATGATCAATGAATTCTTCTTTTAGTTCTTCATTCATTAATTTTGTTTTTTTTTAAACAAAAGGTCAAGAAAGATTTAAAGAGATTTTGTGTAGAAAGTCATAATTGTATTTCGTTATTTGAATATATATATATATATATATATATATATATATATATATATATATATATATATATATATATATATATATATATATATATATATATATATATATATATATATATATATATATATATATATATATATATATATATATATATATATATATATATATATATATATATATATATATATATATATATATTAGCACATCACATACAAAACATAACATCATATATCCCTCCCAAGACTCTATGGTGGTGAATGCATGTGGTAAGATAAAAACACTAACGAAGAAAATGAAAATAATGGGCAGCCACAGTTGAGTTGAGCTTAGTTGAGTTAAGGCTGTATGGGTCTTCTGTTAAGGTTATTTCCGAGCCAATGATTTTACCTAAGCCTGAGAGAAGGGGGTGGACAAGTACTTAATCTTCAAAAATTAACATTCCTGAAAACAAAAGGCTTACACTTGTCACCTAATACTCTGTGGTAAGTGGAAATACATGCTAAAAGTTTGGACTTTTATTGATGCCAAAGCCAACATTTTTGTGAATTTCATCATTTTTGGGTGCTTTGTTACGAAATAGTCTTAAATCCACTGTAGGCAAGAATTTAAAAAAGATTAATTTCCTGTTTGTCTGTAAAGTCTAAGAATCTGCAATATCAAACAGTTCGTTGTAGCAAACTGTAAGTAAGGAGCGATGCAGCTCAATACTAACCGAAACTCTAACAAACAGCGTCTTGATAACTATAGATAAATCAAAAGAATCGAATTTTCATGCATATTCAAAATATGTAAAACTCATCAAATTTAAATTTTGAGAAAAATTGCCCCATTTTTGAAAAAAAGGGTAGACACCCCCCAAGTGATAACAATGAAAATGACCCCATCAGATTCAGCATACCAGAGAACCTTATTGTAGAAGGTTCATGCTTTTATGTACAAAAATGTAGAATTTTGCATTTTTTGCCGGAAGAAAGATCACGGATGTGTGATTATTTGTTTATTTGCTTTTTTTTCCCAGCAGCAATCGTGTTGAACCAGGGATCGTAGAAGATCGGGAATGGGTTCATTTTATCGGAGATCAAGTTTTAGTGCCCTTTTTAAGTGACCCCTTTTTAAGGGGTAATGTGGGAGGGTCTTTCCATGGAAGAATTGTTCGTGGTGGAATAAAATTTTCCATGGAGGGAGAGCTGGATTTCCCAGTTTTATTTAAAAAACGGTCAGAAATTAAATACAAAAAAACAAGTTTTTTTCGATTAGAGCAACATTGAAACTTAAAACAAACAGAAAATATTATGTATATGAGAGGATTCGCTTCTCCTCTATACCTCGCTCTTTACGCTAAAGTTTTTTTTTGAACTTTTAAAAAAGCTTATTATCCAAACTAAACTGCTTTTGTGATCGAGTAGTCATTCTTAAATAACTGGAACAAAAATCAAACTTTAGCGTAAAGGTGAGGTATTGAAGAGAGGCAACTCCCCTCATATACGAAATATTTTCTGTTCGCTTTAAGTTTTAATGTTGATCCTTACTTTCATTTTATTTTTTTTTTTTTTTTTTTCAATCTGGATATGAACACATAAAATGGAAGCTGTAATTAGTTTTGTGAGCAAAATCCGTATGAATGTGGCATTTAAAAACCTTCTGGTATGAAAAATGCTTCTCTTTGTTTTGAAAACTAGTAGAGACTAGTAGCATGTATAAATTCATCTAAATGTGTAAATACCAGTAGCAGGCATAAATTCACCAAAAAATTAAATATGCATCGGTATAATACAAAAAAGCTTAGGTATAAAAATTACTTAACAGATATGGACCTATTTGACACACTAAGATTTTTCAAAGTCAATTTGCCTTTTGGTGATTTTTTGGTGATTTGTTCTAAGAGAAAAGGGTGATTTTTTATTTTCAGTGGCAACCCTGGCACAGTCTCCGATATTGATAAGAAAATCTAATTAGGATATGGTAAGATTGTTGGTAATAGAAACCAACTTGCGTTGGTCAAGCTCTACTCAACTTTTTGTGACCATTCAATTCCTTTTGCTTCTGGAATGTTTCCCTTCTTAAGAAAAAAGAATTAAAAAGAATCAGGATTAATTATTATAGATTTTTTTAAATTTTTGTTGTTTGTTCCTCCTTGAACAGAAAACCGGGTTCTTATTAAAACATTTCTTGTCCCTGATATTAGAGTAAAATTGGATGTACTACACAGAAAGCTTTCAAATACCGCTTGTATCCGTATTTCTCCACACTACCACCTTATCAATTTTTTTCAGTCGTAAGTTATTTTTCCTTTATTTGTTTGTTTTTCTCTCTTTTGTTACTCCCCATTTTTTAGTATTGTAAAGAGCGATCAAAAATTAAACATGAACAACTTTACACATCTTTCCCTTACGCTGAGGAGGATTTGAACATAAATACTTCCGATTAGAAAGCCTGGTTGTTTCCCCTACACCAGCACAAGGGTGAATGATTATTTTAAGACTTTATGTTATTTAGAAGAATAATTATTTGCTATTTTTAATTACTCCTTGTTGTCGTGTTGGTTCAAAGCTTCACCTATGCGCATGGATAGTAGACAGTGCGACAACGTTGTCAAAATAGTTTAGATAGAACTCCTTTGTTTTTTTATAGTTTGTTTTGTAATGAGTTGTTACTGGAACTGTTATTGCAATTAAATTGTCATTAGATAATTTACGTGAGAAACGTTAACAAAAATGAACTTAGCAGAGAAGTAACTTTATCGAAAAGAAACTTAAAACGACCTGAAATTACTATTAATAGGAGTTTGGAAACTAAATTCGGTACTTGTCGGTTATAGCACCGACCACTAAACAAGTGAAGTTAGGTTAATCCTAATAAAATATATCTAAGTATGATAAAAACATAATACTTTAAAAACGAATTTGGGCTATTTATTTGCTTATTAGGGGGTTTGGGGGTAAAGTAAAGTGGGTCGTCACTCGTCATACAAAATTTGTTAGGTAGGCCTACAATTATTCTGCATATTATGAAGTAACAATTGTTTTCTAACTTCAAACTGTCCAAATAATTTACCCCCCCCCTAATGTGCAAACATTCAGCCCAAATTACAAATTTCCAATCTATTCTGTCACTTTTCTTTGTCTTTTCTCACGCTAAGCTGAAATAAACTAAACAAAGAAGCCGGTTTACATTGCGTCAATGGATGAACAACTTGAGTGGTCAGCACTCTGACGGGCAAGTGCCCTAAATTCTTGTACTAATACTTCAACTACTACTACTACTACTACTACTACTATGGATATAGAGATATACTAGTATTATTATTATTTAAACAAAGAACCGATCATTATATATTTTTTGAATAATATTGCTTTAAATTTTGTACACTTGGTTTTAGCACAATGGTATAAATGTGTTTCTGAGACATAGAATCGCAAAGACATCAAAACAAAGTATGCGGAAATTATATGAAATTATGACAGAATAGCAAAAATCCAGACATTTTTTGAAAGGGCCTAGAAACATCCCCCTTGCATAAATGTATGGGTTTTATTTTTTTCTGAACAGTTAATATTTCAAATGAGTGGTAAGTTACTGAGTAGACCTAGAATACAAATAAAAAGCAGTATTACGCAGCACAAATCTTGGTATTCAAATCTGGATTCAAACTTGATATATGCCCTGTAACCAGGCCGTATCCAGGATTTATGTTCATGGGATGAGGATTTTCAGGGACGAGGGCTACGAAAAAAAAACTTAAAAAAAACACATCAAAATTTGTTTATATACATTTTGCTACGTTTTTACGAGTCAGACAAGCATATTGGGAGGGGGGAGGAAGGGGGCGTCCAAACCCCCTAACCCTCCCCCTGGATACGGCCTTGACTGTAACATTATAAAATTGGCTTTTCCTTACTGTTAGTTTATAACAGATTTTGAGCTCCATTAACTACAATTTAAGGGCCCAGTAAAACAGAGGTAATCCTCGAATCATTCTCTTCTTTCCCTATTTGAAAGCTACTATAGTATACAGTCATTCAATTATACTTTTAAACTACGAATTCTTGACCCTTTTTCTTATACTTTATTGATCCTTCCGACACAAATTTTAAGCCTTAGTCTATACGCACCCAAAACTAGAAATTGACCTTTGTAAAAATAAGTAAATAAAAAGTATTAAATATAAATATCATCTTGTGCTTTGGGCTGATAAGATTGAACACACCAGGATCATCTTTTTTTCTGTGTAAGAAAGTACTAAGATAAGAACGTAGATGACTGTAGTGGTGAGGTAAGTGAAAAAATAAATATTAATAACAAAAATTTATTATATATTTTTTAGCGTTTTATTCAGCATAAAAGACTCCCTTTATAAAATCGTAAGAGGTTTTTCCACCAATAAACTTGCTTGGCAATTTAAAAAGCTTAGTTTTCAAAATAATCCACTTTTAAATAAATATAATAAAAACTATCAAGATATTTTGAATGATATTTTGAGGTAGCTTGTTGGATGAATATTTTTTCTCTTCCCTTTATAATTTTGGAATTTAGGGTTGCTTTCGACACATGCTGAGTAACTTAGGGTGTTTGGAAATCAGTTTGTAGAAATTGAGCTTGAAAGTGAAATGGCTTGGCTGACAGTTAGGGTTATGCAATTAGGGGAGTTTTACTGGATGAAGGATATTCTTTCAGAGTTGCGATGTTTTTACTTTGATTTAGTTTTAGATGAGTGATCGGGAAGGAAGCTTGAACATTTATTGGGGTTATATTTTTATTTTTGCGGGTATTGTTTTGTTCATAGATATTCCACAGGGGTCACTACATAGGGTTATGCCATATAGTTCTATGGCATGGCGCGCTCATTGAGGCTGCAAGTCATTCTATCCTAGTTTAACTTGTTCAGTGCCTTGAAATACTCCTCCCTTTGCGATGAAAGTGGTATTAATAAAAACTGTATTAATAGTGCTATTCTTTGTGACTGAGGCTGCTGCTGAAAACTGGATTGATCAATGCAAAAAAGGTACTTTCATTTCTTTTGCTGGTTTGGCGCCATCTGTCATAGCCACACTCGTCACACTAAGAATTTATAAAAATATAGATGACATTCCCTTCGTTCGCAAGCGAACAAGAAGAGGACGCAGAGGTGGCAGAAAGAAATTTAAGATTGACGTGTTAGTCACCTACGGACGATTGGCCAGCCAAAAGCCTAAGCGTGAGAGGTGTTTAGTCTCAATCCCGCGCGTGAGCCTACCGCCCCGGCTGATCCCTGACAACAATGATCCTACCAATGATTTCGGGTCTGATTGTCCTCCAGTATTATCGCCGCAGGTTCTCTCTTGTAAACACCAACTTCCCAACTTCCTTCTGAGCAATGTCCGCTCACTAACGAATAAAGTAGATGAGTTAGATGTCATTCTACGTCAGAATAATATCCATATCGCCGCAATTACCAAAACATGGCAGCTCGACGAAACAAGTGGAAGGATGGCTGGTTACAAGGTTTTCTTGAACACTAGAACAGACAGGATTTGAGGAGGTGTTGCCCTGTATGTACGCGATAACATCCCCTGCAAATATTTCGATAACTTCAATGACCCTAGCCATGAAGCGATCTGGGCATTATGCAAGCCAAAACATTTACCACGAGATGTCTCTTGCATCATTATTGCAAGTATCTACTATCCTGAAAGCGCCAAGAACAGACGGCTGTTGGTATCCTACCTTCAGTCTACGTTAGACACATTACGTCAGCGATATAGCCGCCCGGGCTTCATATTAGCTGGTGACTTCAACCAAACAAAGAAACAATGGCTTGCTAATACGCTGGGTATGTCACAAGTGGTCAAGATACCCACCCATGTGACCGGGAGTACCCTTGACCTTATTCTTACAAACCTTGCTCCATATTACAAAGACGTGTCTTCGAACGGGCCATTGGGCAAATCGGACCATCACACTCTGCTGATGAAGTCAAAAAGTGAAATCAGGAAGCTTAAGAAAATAAAAGTACTCCGGAGACCTATCACGAAGTCTGCTATTAATACGTACGGAATGTGGGTCGGTACTCACTGCTTTAGCGAAGTATACAACGAAAGCGATGTCAACAGGAAAGCAGAAATATTTCAGTCCCTACTCTATGAGAAATACTTAGAAGTTTTCCCGGAAAAGCAATTTGTCGTGAGCGAATCTGACAAGCCCTGGATCACTCCAAAAATAAAACAGCTGATTCGCGAAAAAACCACTGTAAGGCAGTCAAGTGGTGACGCAACGTCGTTACGATTATTAAGAAACAAAATCGTTAGCCTTTGTCGCGAGGCAAGAAAGTCCTTTGGAAAATCCCTTTTGGACCCTGAAATAAAAAAGGATCCCCGTAAATGGCACCGTCTAGTGAGGCAGATTGCTGGAAAAACAGTATCATCCAGTATCCGTATTCTGAACGATGATGGGTCACTCGTGAGTGCAAATGACGTCAACAATTACTTTACTGACATTTGTACATCCTTTCCTGCCCCAACTAACACTGAAATAGAGAATCTACTGTCAATATGCCCTGACGAAGGTGAAATCGAAATAGTTGAGTATCAAGTTTTCAATGAGCTGAACAAGTTGTGTCCATCCAGTAGCTCTTTTCCTGAAGAGCTACCTATAAGGTTAATACGAGAGTTCTCTCTTTTCCTTGCCAAGCCACTTGGACACATCATCAGCGAATGTTTCGCCCAGTCAACTTTCCCGTCGTGCTGGAAACGCGCATTTGTGCGTGTTATACCGAAGACTAAAACACCCAAATCTTGCAACGAGTTACGACCGATATCAATCACATCTACCTTTGCAAAAGTCACCGAGTCATTCATCCTGCGTGAATTGCTCAAGCAAACGCGGGAAAACATAGACCGTTACCAGTATGGCGGCCTCAAAGGTTGCAATACCTCGATATACCTCGTGCGCCTAGTTGACATTATCTTTAAGTGGCTTGACAAGGGCAGTACCTTCATCGACCTAGCTCTCGCCGATTTCAGGAAGGCATTTGACCTGATTTGTCATCTTACGGCAGCAAAAAATATGCGAGCAATGGGCGCACAGAAGCGGTCTCTTGCATTAGTGATGAGCTTCCTTCAGGACAGAATGCAGTGTGTATTTCCATTGTTTGAAGGTGACTTGATCTCATACTGGTCTAAATTTACCTGTGGAGCCCCTCAGGGTACAAGACTTGCTGGTTTCATATTTATCTCCCTCATCAACTTCCTCCTTCAGAATTTCGAAGAGCGACTCAAATTCGTCGACGATTTATCATTTTTCCTCAAATACCTCGTGAGAGAAGGTGTAATCGAACGTCAGTTCAGCTAGACCCTTCTGGCATCCTTCTCTGAGGACTGTGAACGTTACAAGTTGACACTGAATGCAGATAAATCAACGATCCTCAGGTTTTGCCCCTTAAAACGTGATCTGGAATTCCCGCAAGTCCCTTTCCCTATTGTTCAATCTGCAAAAATCCTCGGAGTCACATTATCGATGGACTGCACATTCACCGAACACGTGGAGAAGGTTATTAAGGCTGGCAATGCATCACTTCAGACCCTAGTCCTGATGCGCAGGTTTGGCTGCGACACTCAAAGCCTAAAAAATGCCTATATTACGTATGTGAGACCTCTACTCGAATATGCCGTCGCTGTCTGGGGACCTTTTGTCCAGAGCATCCACTACCTTTGCGATGACCTTGAATCTTTGCAGAAACGAGCTGTTAACATAATCGTTAGTAACAGAAGTGACGACTACAACAAACTCTTGCAAGAACTGAACCTTGAATCTCTCAGCGACAGACGATTATCACTGATCATGTCCCTCGGCAAGTCACTGCTATCTTCGCCCCATCACAGACTGATCCTCCCACCTGATGCTCCTGTTAACCAAAGAACCAGATCCCAGTCGAAGCTACAACCCCCTGTCTGCAGGACCAACCGCTACAAAAACACGTTTGTCCCCTTTTTCGTTGAAGCATACAACAAGACTTAGTGTTATTTGAATTCACGTGTTAGTGTTTTTATAGTGTTATTTGTATTTTTTTTTTCTTCTCATATTGTTGTAAAGACGACATAAATTAGCCATGGCTACGCTGTTCGATCTTAATAAACCTATGTCTATGTCTATGTCTATTTTGCCTGGGAAATGAAATTTAAGCGCCGAAAGATATATAGGCAATGAGTTTTCATCTGAGGAGCCCTGATATGTGGTGATTACTTGGGGGATATTATGTTTTGTAGACTGAAGGTGCTATGGCTTGGTTTGGAGACAGTGATTTATGTTTATTAATGCTGATTTTGCTCTATTTTGGACTTGATTTTGGACTATTGGGTTGGATGTACTGTTTTGTCTTAGGTGATTCGATGGATGAGAAAGGTCTAAGTTACTAAATTAGGAAGACAGTTTTTTTTTTACCAAGTAATTACCTGTAATACATAATATGTCTTAAATAAAATTTTCAATTTCAATATATTAAATTAATACCGTAGTAAACGCCTATATTTGATATTACACCTATTATTAAGTAACCTAACCAATCGAATAAGAGGTAGTTAGCCTACTATTATCTTTAAAAAGAACCACGTATTCATGACCAATCTTAACGCGAAAAATGCAAAATATGTTATTTTTATAGATTGGATCTTGTAACCACTGTTTTTCATAGGGGTTCTCTTCCAGGGTATTTTTCCCCTTTTCTAAAACTATATGAATTTTATCATGCTAATTAATCTTAGCTGGTCAATTTAAAAGCAATAATTTTACATATTTGGATTCATCATCAAAAGCAAGTTCATTTCAAGTATATTTAGATGTTTATAAAAGTTTTATAAAATTTTTAACAGTTATCAAGTTATTACAGTTATGAATATATTTATCAAATAAGCCTAAATTAGGTGTTTCCTATGATTTCCTGTATTACTTGTCGATATATGCCTGTTATGTGGGTTTTGATGACTGATAATAAAATTTTTTTACAGTTATCAATATATTTATCAAGTAAGCCTAAATTATATTTTTACAATTATTTCCTCTATTATTTGTTGCTATATACCTTTTATGTGGGTTTTTATTTGCACTTTTTCAGTGGAGATTAATAGTACCAAAGCACAGCTAAAACAAAAGTTAATCTTTTGCATTAAGGTCAAGGGGGGAGGGGGTCAAAGCACAGCTATGCAAAAAGTTAATCTTTTTCATTATGGTCAATGGGGAGCGGGGGAACTGTATCTATTGTATCGAGTATCTGTATGTAACTGTATCAAGGACAACTGTAATTGTATCAATAATTTTACACATTTCGGTTAATTATCAAAAGCAAGTTCATTTCAAGTATATATATATATATTTATAACAATTTTTGGTTTCTTTTACCAAAGGGCCCATAGTTTGTTACCACGGCCTGTTTGCCAAAATTATCCACGAGAGAGGCACGGATTCTTGTGAAATCATGTCCGTGTGACTATTAATATATAACAAATATTGTCTATCTCTGTTCACCGACAAGAAGAGCTGCTTATACCTTAAAGGAATGCAAGTCCAAAAAATAGAAAATAAAATAAAAGTTTCTGAAAACAGAAAATAACACTGCTCCCCCTGTTACTCCAACTTTAATGATTTCATTAAATTTTTTTTTAATTAATTAACCATAAATAAAGTTTTGTTTAAACTTTTTTAACTTGATCGAAACATTTTTAAATGCTTTATTTTAAAATCCCTATTCAGGATAATAAGAGTCACATTAATAAAAGAACACAAAATGCTCCACAGAACATAGAATTTAAGTGATAAGTGTTTTGCAGCTTTTACTTTTAGTTTCCTAAATGTGTCCCAAAGGACTTCTAATCATGCAACATAAATGTAAAACTGGAATATTTTCAGGAGACAATGGTGAATTTTTTTAGGCTAGTGTGTAAGAAAAATACAAAATAAGGCAAAGGAAAATAGAAAGGCCCATCAAGGAAGGTTATCTACTTGACAGGGCATGTAAAACTGTTTTTGAATAAACCATCACAAATGTAAAACAAAAGAATATGGGTCAAAAAAAAAAAAAAAAAAAAAGTTTACCAGGTTTTAATCCAATGCTGTGATATCCAGCTATTTTTGACATTCTTTCCAAGGTTGAAGTTGCATCGTTGGGATGTTGGGAGGAATCAGAAGCAGATGGCAGCCCTGCATATCCTTCAGGTATAATAGGCTGTGTTGCTTCTACATAACTGGGAGGAGAGGCTTCAGCATTGACGTCTCTCAGCCCTAAAATCAATTTGTTTATCAGATTTCTCTATTGTTGTTACCAAAATTTAAAAATCACTTAAATAAGAATCAGATTTATACTTGGAATTTAATCTGAACGGGTTTTATGAAGGAATTAAGTCTGGTTTGTTTTCCATGTATGAAATATTTCATTATATTAGTTTAGCAGAGATTAAACCTAGAAATACTGGGATTCTACCCCATATTTGAAGTAAGGTCAGAACTAGTGACCTGTAAACACACTTTCTAAGACCAGGGCGAGATTTAAAGCTTTGACGCTTAAGGCCAAAGCGTTTTTGCTGCTCCGTTCTTGCAAGATTTTCGGGGAAATCCCCAAAAATTCGGGGATAGTGGAAGAACTGAACAGAACGCAACTGACGAGCCAAAAGTAACGAAAGAAAAAGATGATACCGAACCCTCAGGTGCCATTCTTGGGAGACATTTGACACTTCATAAGTGGCCATTGAATTCCTGTGTTGTTTTAAAATCACTTTTCTGTGAATAGGCAGCGCGGCGGCACAATATACCTGGCACTTCGACGATAAATCACAGCAGTCCAGTTTTTGTTAAGAAAAAAAAAAATACTCAGTGATAATTTGTTGTGGCTCCTGGCATTGTTCGCCCCTAGGCCCAGGCCTAGTAGGTTTATTGGTAAATCATGGCCTGAATGTGAATATCTAACCTTTAATGGAACTAGTTCACTTCACATTTTGGATTTCAGTTCATTTTACATACCTGAAATCACTTCTTTTCGATGTCTAGTGGGTTCTGTTTCCAATTCTCTAAGTTATTTTCGTTTTCAAACAATTCTAGATATTAAGAATAAACTTTAACAGGGGTATTCTAGAGCAAGGGTAACTAATAAGACTGGAAACTGGCACTAGTGTCGGACACAACTATAAACGCCATTTAGCGTTTGGTGACAATTGCCACTTTTTTCAGTGTAATAATAAGAATAATTAATTTAAGTAGTGTAATTGGTAAAATTAGAGTATTAATGAGTGTCTGATCTCAGTTTCTGAAAGAAAACTGATTACAGAGCTTGAAAAAAGGCCCAAGTATCGCCAAATCCAGGATCAGATTTAAAACTTTGACGTGTCTAGCCCCAAGCGTTTTTGCTAGATTTTTGGGGAAATCCCTTAAAATTCAGGGATAGTGGAAGCAAGGAACAGAATGCTACTGATGAGCCACAAGAAATGAACGAGAGAGGTGATATCAAACCCTCAGCTGCCATTCTTGGGAAACATCTGCCAGTTTATAAGTAGCCACGGAATTCCTGTGTTATTTTAAGATCACTTTTCTGTGAATAGGGAGCACAGCGGCGGAGTGCACATGGCACGTTGACGATAAATCACAGCAGTCCAGTTTTCGTTCAGAAAATAATCTCTTAGTGATAATTTCACCAACTTTTAGTGATTTTTTTCAAAAGCTGTGCCTCCTTTGAGAACCCCTATACCCAAGCCATTTCTGTGGATCTGTCCTACCTCTGGTACTTAAATGTCAATGTTACTTTATATAGGATAAAACAACATTTTAGGACTATTTATAGACCTATTGTCTTTATTTTAATTAGATTGATTGATTAGGGTTGTCAGGGTCAACTATAAACAAGGAGCTGCAATCCGTTAAGAGGAAACTATGTTTCGATTTTTTCGAATCCTTAAAAGAGGGCTGTGCAGCAATACAGAAATTGTGGTACCCTACTCAATAAAGCTTATTTGCATACTGATTTTTACTAAAATGTAAAAAAAAAAAAATATAGCTTCCAACAGAATACTGGAACACAAAGAAGAAAGGGGCTCATTCCAAGGCAGTTCTTCAAATTCTGCTATTTAAAAATTCACTAATAAATAAAAAAATTAGTGTCAAAATACAAATTTTTGATGAGATCCACGTGCTCTGTTCTACACAGCTGCATACAAAAGAAAGTTTACAGTATATTAACCTGACTAAAAAAATAGTATTATCCTTTTTTTTTCATTCCAACCTTTTGTTTTATTGTGATCCTAGTGATTTAGCCTTGCTTCTAGTTGAAAATTCGACTTTTTTTTCACATTCTTTTAGAGAAGTGGTTCCCAACCAATTTTGGGCCATGCCCCACCTAGGCATTTCTAAAATCCTAATGTCCCTCTCGTGATATTTAAATTTTAATAATCAAAATCCCATGTGTATTCACCTGCAGGAAGAGGAAGCTGAAAGGGACATGAGTTTGGTGCTCTTTTGGATACTCCTCTAGGCAGGGGCGAATCTCCAGCATTTTATTGGGGGGGGGGGGGGCAAGAGAGGTCCATATCTAGATAGTCAAAGGGCATGAGATGTATAATATTTTTTTCTCCGCATTATTTGGGGGGGGACAACATCCCCCTTACCATTCCCAAACGACGCCCCTGCCTCTAGACATATTTTATGCCAATGATAAATGTTGTCTGTATAAAAAAACCTTTATGCATGTATAAATACTATCATGTATTTTTTGTTCTTTAAGTGCATATGAATATGACGTCATTGACATGATTTTTTTTCAAAATTAAGGCTCTAAAATATGGGTAGCTGAAGGATGCACATCCTGCTCATGACCCACCAACTATTGCCATGTCCCACTGGTGGGGCCTGCTTTCTATTTTGGGAATCTCGGTTCTAGATGGACAGCAAATCCGATCAAAAAGAAGCTGTAAGAGAGAGATAAGCCATTAATCTTATGTATTCATATGAAATAAAAGATGTTTAGTTTCTTTTTGAATATAGTTTAATAGAAACAAGCAAGAATACAGGTATGTCCACTTCAGTCGTCCGTCAGTCATTGATTGAAACACTTAGAGTCGTCCCATTCTGTCTAGCCCCTCGCAATATGAATGGTGTAATCTCAATTTTCCATAAAACTTTGTTTTCCGATAGATTTGACGCCTTATTTTCATTTGTTTTCTCTTTTTGCGAAAATACAGGTATTTACAAAAATCCATGTCTTTTCATGTTTAAGGAGTATTCATGTCAGAACTTCACACACACAAATCTATTCAGCCTAGTTAAAAGAACTAATACATATTAAACTTTTTTGGCGAATCTGACACCACGCATTATGGCTATAAAGGTGACTTTAAAGGCACAAATTGCCCTGTTGCCATTGCCCAAGCATTCCTCCTTTGCTCTAGCTGCAGATTGAGCTTCAATCTATTTAAGCGTGAAAGCTGAATCTCGATATATATTTTTTTATTTCAACAATGGGAACAGTGGGAAACATTGAGTATTAAAAAAACAAAAGGGAAATGACAGCAGAGTTTTCCTTGATAACAGTAATTTAAAACAAAAAAACAAACCTAGCAAAATCGGAGTCTCTTGATTTAGTTTATTCATCGGCTGCAGAAATATGGGCGGTGTTAACTCCTCTGGTCTTGAGCTGGCGGCCACATCAGTATGTGTTGTGATTTCTAAGGTTGCTATTTGGCCTTCTCCTACCGGCTCATTAACACTATCGGTCCTAAAATGTTAAAGGTACGACTACTATTCCAAAAGTTACAGAGCTAATACTATTCCAAAAGCACGAAAGGGAACAACTTTTCAGAACAAACATAGACGATATGAGATCTTCTTTGAGGTTCTTAATTTGAATACCAATTTGTTCCTTTTTAAATGATAGCGATAACGTTTAGAAGGAAGAAGGAAGATCAGGGGGGGGGGAGGGTGAAATTCATGCTCTAAGGTAGTTAGTACGATAGTCTACCCTTTTCTTACATTATGCTTTAGCACAGAAACGCTAAAGAATTTATCGGATGCAGATGCAGATGTATTTATCGGATCGGATCCAGTCTTGAGCTGACTACCTAATCATTTTGCGAAGTAACTTTTGAGTTTGCAATCCAGCCTTCCCTTGATATCACATGTACGCTATCAATGGGTGGTGGTAGCTCCACTGGTCTGCAGCTGACTACCTCATCAGACCACTAACTTGACCAAAAGTAAATGTAAAAAATTTTAATCAGCGATAATACCAATATATCCAATGCTAAGTACCACGTAGAAAATACAAAATATCCAAAGGGGCTTGCTGGTGACAATAACCAATTAATATACAGTTATGTAACTAAGTTATTCATTATGATAAATGATAACTCACTTTATATGAAGTGAGAAATCCCCCACAATTAAATCCCCTGGATTTTTCATAGAGAGTTAATTGCGCAATCTAAAACAGTTCAGTACAAAAGATAATCCGATTAGGTTCATAATTTAGTTCTTTATAGTTCAGATACTCAACTCATGCTGAAAAGTTTAATACTCTTTTGAAGGGCCGAAACTGACAGGACTACTCTCCCATGTCTGTTTTCATCTTCAAATACCGCCATAACCCTGATGATATTGCACCAAAATGTTTAAAATAGACAGAATTTCTTTTGAGTATTCCTCCAGGATCAGCATGTTCCCCACAACCCTAGGAACAATTGCCCTAAATTATGTGATTATCCCCTTTTGACAGTTATTTTTTAGTAGAAACTGCGGGCATGTTCGGTCTTAGTTGTTCGATCAGCTTGAAACTCTTAAGAGATTACTGACTAGACCAGGATTTCCGAGAATTTCCCAAAGGTGCACTGAAACCCCAGGAACCAAAGGCATGCCAAAATAAATCCAAAGAGGTTTTGTTCAAAATAAATTCAAAATGAATCATCTATAAAATCTCATAAATGGCTGGGTAGATCAAATGAAAACCTTAAGAGAATGTTGAAGAGGGAGCCAAGCAGACCTTAAATTTTCAGTTGGATGGAGTGAGGAGATGGAATAAAAAAACAATGTGGATCACGATTACCAAACTGGATATTTTTAATATCTTGAAAACGACTTGGGGGATAAAGTTGAAACTTTTAGGGAGTTTTTTGAAGGGGGTCACGTGAGTCTCGAATCTCGTATAGTGGAGTCAAGCAGGCCTCAATTATTTTTTGTTTTCAAAAAAAAAAAAAAATGTCTCCAGCCCAACTACATTTTTGCACTGTAAGCCCTTGTTGGGCTAATATTCTAATCGTGGTTGATTAGCGAGATAAATCAAAAGATACCAAGTGTTGCCGGCTTATAAAAAAAGCGTATCTGCAATATTTTGGAAAAGCTTTAGGGTTGAAGTGGAAACTCTCAGAGAGCGCTTGGGGAGGCATTAAGCCTCAAATTGTGACTTAGAGGGGCACCAGGGGAAATGGGGTGCTAAAAATTTTGTCTCAAGCGAACCTATCACTTACGGCATTACAAGGTGAAATATCAATGTAAGCCAAAATACGCTGTGTTTAACAAGATAATCCAAATAGCCCATATAACATCTCAGGAAGTATCTGTAGTATCGAGTTAGTGATTTCTTTGTGGGATAGGGGCGGGGGGGGGGGTATAAAAGTTGAGCTAAGAAGGAGGAGGCAGATTTAAATAAAAAGACACCATATGCATCCAGATTATCAGAATTGCATCTGTCGAAACTTTTAGAGTTTGAATAGCACTCTAGGTTCTCAAGGGTTAATAGGAATATCAGCCTCACTCTTATTTGGGGTAATTTCCCCTCGATTTAAATTTGGCCTGATTATTAGTTTTAAGTTGCTCATTAAACTGTTCGTTTTAGGTTTGATTGATTAATTCATAGTATTTTTTTTCGCTTTTGTTTTACCTTTTATATGATTTCTTTTCTTGGTCGTTTAGATTTTACTATGGCTCTTACTTTTCTGCGAAAAATTTTCGTTTGGAAATAGTTTTTTAAAAATATCAAAATCAAAAGTTATAAATATTTCTATCAAAATTTAAGTTAAAGATGACATGGAGATACACTTAGAGAAGATATGGGACATTTCAATATCAAAAAAGATTTATTTGACAATAAAATCTTCCAAAATCAAATCAAATCTTCCTTGATGACTTAAAAATAAAATATACGTCATTTTTCCAACTTGAAATTTTGGAGACACCGATCTTCTTATATGGTGCTGGGGCTGCTCGAATATTCTCCCTTATGCTATTGAGCCTCCCCCTCCGTAAAGGTGTTCAATCCTTTAAAAAAAAGCAGAAACTTCTGGGACAAAATTGTACCAAATCCTTCATTTAATGTTCATATTCCCCAGTTTATTGAAAGTAAAAAGAAAATAAAACTTACCAACTAGATTCCATCTTTAATTTCTCAAAAACCAAGTTGCTAATATTAACACATTAAGATCTCCTAGTTTTTCTTATCATGGAACTCCGGTAAAGATAAGAACACTGCCATGTTTCAAATCCAACTTTGACTGATAAGTATACGTGATAAGGCATCCTAAAATGATAAATATAATAAAGAAAATATTTTACCTAAATCTGAAAATGGAAGGAATGCATTGCTAAACTAAATTTGATTGTAAGAGTACTTGCGACCTAGTAGCAGCGAACAATCGCCAAACAGAGCGAAAAACGTGATGAGTTTTTTCCATTGATATTTGTTTGACAATTGCAAGTCCAATCGAAAATAAAAGTCACTATTAATTTACCATTGTCAAAAACCTTAGCTGGACGAATACAAACCCTGAACAATCCGGAAATTTCTATTTTTGAATGGTAGTCCTAATGTGTCCCTTTTTTTCTTTTTCTTTTCTTACCAAGGGTAATCATGTTGAACTATAGGTCGTAGAATATTGGGCAGAAACGGAAAACAACTGGTCTCTTAAAAAAAAAAAAAAAAAAAAAATCGCCCCGACAAATCGCCTTTTTCTGCCAATTTCTGCAGCAGAAAGTGAATTTTGACGAAGGAAGGCCAAAAGGACAAAAGCTTAAATTCTGCAATAAGCCAATGGATTTGTCACGGTGGGAAGCCCTGACCTGGAAGTTTATACCCCCCCCCCATTTTGAAAATTAAGGAAAATCTCATTTTAAAGTGGGTTAAATCTTCTTTATGTTTCCTTTTCCTTCGCAAGGATGATCATATTGAGACGCACAGTAGATCACGGTTGCAGCGATAGCTGCAGCCTAGTAAAGAACGAAGCACGACCCATAGTAACCAAAAGTTTAGTACCTCAAAAAATTCTTTCCTTCTTCCTTAAATTTGTTTCATCCCTAGAACCTTGGTGATATTCAACTTTTGCTATATTTAGGTCATTATAAAGGACTCGTTAGCCAAATTACAAGGGGGGGGGGGGGTGGAGCCTTTAAAGCAACAATACACCGGCTTTTCTCTCGCAGTACCAACTGTCGCGTGGAAATGCTATTTTCTGCCGCAAAGCGGCGCAAACTTTTGTCAATTATCACTAAACAATGTATTATTCCTTGTAGGTTTATTCCTTTACACTCTCGACTTCCTAGCAAAAGCCGAAGAGGTGCGATTTTGAATTGCTCTATTACAACATCGAAATTTCACGGTCTAATACTTTGAACAAAAAATTTGAAGTGCTCCCAATGAAACCCCAAACGAACAGATATTACAATAATTAACCGAGTCAAACTCAAAACGAGCAGAAATTAACATAAGTTGGGCGCAAAACCCCTATGCCTTCTCAAGGCCTCACTGAAAAAAATATAAATGTTTTTACTTTTATAACTTTAATAAATCAAATAATATCAACATTTTGATTACTAAATATCAGTATACGTAAATCAAATTGACAATGTAAATTCATTTGTATTTTTTTCAGTAAAGTCTAAATTTTGTCTGGCCTTGGGAAGTCATAGGGGTTTTGAGCCCAACTCATGTAAATTTCTGCTCATTTCGAGATTGAATTGGCTATTTATTATAATATATGTTCGTTTTCGGCTACTTCTATTTATCGATGCTGATTTGTGGTATTTTCATACTTGGTAGATTATTTGATTTAATTTTTGCTCATTTTTGGCTTAATGGAGTTCTTCACTTTTTTTTGAATAACTTATTTTGTTGAAAAAGTTTTTTAATTAATATCAGAAAAATGGTAGCAAAAATGTTCAACAATGCTACTTTTTTCTTTCAATTCAATATCACTTTTATTTATAATCAGTTATGGGTGCGATATCTTATTTTTAGTTCCAGTTTTTTATATTATTAAATTCCCAGTAGTTTGAGGTGACTTTTATTCCTTAAGTGAATTTTTATAACAGTATTTTTCACATATATTATGAATGTTGGCTAGCAAATTTTTATAGGCCTCCAAACACTCTGTATTAGGGTCCAAAGGGTAGCTTATCTTGTCGATTTCCTTTTTCCTGAATGAATTTTAACAAAGCAATTTTAATGAGTCTTTCCAGGTATAAAGTTTTATGAAGACAACAAAGGTCCAAATATTCATATAATATATTATAAAGCGATTATTTCCAATCTTCTCTAATAATTTCACTCCAGTCAATACTGCTAAGCTTTGATTTTAGCCTTGTTATGTCTATTTGTGAGTAATTTCTTCTTTTTATAGAATCACTTTTAGTGACTAATCTTTGTATTCTGAAATCAGACATTATAATACCCTGATCTGAAAAATCTTGCATATCCACGAATGTAGCTTCGCATGGATCAGGTACCAAAATATTGTCGAAAAAAAAGAAATTCTATACTGGAGTGTGAATAAAACACACTGGGCTTATAGCGTATACCCCTAAAAAAAGTGCAAGACATGCCTGTCAACTTCTTGCTGAGTAGATGGGAGAATGTCCATTAAATTGAGGATGACTTCACCAAGAACCATAAACGGCAATCGGAAATTCGACACTTAACATGTTTTGCAGTTTGCTCGAAAAAGTCTAACTTTCTAAATGACGGAGGTTGATAGATTACCACAATCACTATTTCATTTCTGAGCATAAAATATTCAACAACGAAGCTCTCGGAAACCATTTCGGTAGTAATATTGATATTTAGAGGTGCCATGAATATGTTTAAAAAGAATGGTGACGAGGGGGGGGGGGGATGAAAAAATCAAGACTATTGATTGTTTCTTTGGCGGGGGCCGTGGATTCAATCCCCTCTCCCTTGTTACATACCTTCAAGGGGATTGTACAGGGATCTTTTGCTCATTGTACAGGAATAAGTGTATATTGTACACAAATGAGGAATGGATGGGTGAGATATTGTACAGGAATATTTCCAGAGGGAGTCTAGAATTTTAGAAGACGCGATATGAATTAAATACACACAATAGACAAATTAGAATGAAAATGTAAGACATTATCGGGAAAAGTGCAAAAATCTTGAGGGTTTTGGCACGAGAAAATGAGTCTGCATCGAAGTGCCTCCCTTCACTTGCTTACCCTGCCCCATTTATTGTTGAGTCAACTATTCAAATAATTTGTTACTACTATTGTACTTTTTCAAGGCAAAAATAGAATACATTCTTATAACTTCTCAGACATTTCGGGGGATTGAGAGAGGTGAGCACCAAACTTGGCTGGGCTCCTGACCAACTTCGTATACTTTTCCTTGAATTTTTACTAATTTTTCAAGTAATATAAACAAGGCCGGGAAAATTTTAACCTTTGTATCTCAAGTTAAAAAAAAAAGAAAAAAAACTTACCCGTTATTACTGGCCTGATACTCTAACCTAACAGGCCTTGATATATCTGTCATGCTACTACGACTCAGCCTGAGTATGTAGCCATTTCTGAATGGTTATAAACGGCCATTTTTCTGACTAGACATTTTTTTTTTTAACATCGTTTATGAACTATCATTTACTCTGGGTTGGTGTTTGCTATTTGCTAGGTTTTTAAGAACACTGACAGGGATAGTACAGAAAAGTAGTAATCTTAAATCATTGGTTAATAGTTTTGACCATGTAGATTTATATTCTTCCCTTTTCATGCTTCCCAGCATTTCTACTCCAGAATTTCCAATAAAAAATACCATTTTTGGTTGTGGATGGCACTTTATGACCGAGTTATCGAGACATAGATATGGTCAAGAGCTTTAAGTGAGCCATTAAACAGATCTATACGATGTTGAAATAGACTGCTACATTTGCTAGTCAGCCCACAACTTACGAAATTTACTAGGGGGATGGGAGGGAGAGTATTCAAGAGGGACAATTGTAAAACTTAAGTTTAAGGTTTTCGACCGTGAAGATTATGATGACACCCATTTCATTCCAACTATTTTTTACACTCCAGGCATTGCACCTAGAAGTGCCATATGGCACTTTATGACGGCGTTACCAAGACAAATTTACAGAAATTACTTAAACAAAAATTATCTTTTAAGTGATAACTTAAACAACCCTCTATGATGTTGAAATAGCCTGCTAATTTTGTTAGTCAACGGACGATTAATGAAAAAACATTAACGGGCCTGGGAGGGGGAAATATAGGATAGGGGAGGATTGTAAACCTCAGGCTAAGCGTTTTCAGTTGACGAAGAGAAAAGAGATTTTGACCACCTCCCCTCTCTCTTGCTGTGATATTAACTACTGATCCACCTAATGATCTTTGTGTTACTAATAATAAAAACTGGTGTATGAAACATGAGTGGAGCAAAGCCAATTGGTCATTATATATTTTTACCCTAACAGCTCTGTTGTCTTGCGTCAAGATCCGTTTTGATATACTGTGCCCGAGTGTTTTATCACCAAAAGCCAGAGTGAAACTGAATGTTTATTACCGTCGCTTAGCTGAGTGCATGAAACAAGCTGATGAAGTGGCTGTCCCCCTTTTCAGCGTTAAACTCACAACTCGATGTCCGATTTGGAAAGAAGACCCCGGTCTTAAAGCCGTCAAAAATCTTGCTAAACTCTGGCTTTGCATCTGATTTGCGCGTGGGCGGCTCTTGCGAGGCCAAGTGTTTGATATAAAAAGTAAGACAAAAGCGGAGTTTAATCGGTATCTTCGGTCGGTTCGTTATAATGGTTTGCTGTGTTCCCTAAAAGGGCAGTACAATTGGAAGGAAGTCATAATGCCTCTAAATTTGATTTATTAGGGACCAGTGATGTTATACCAGGTTCGTCTCGGCTTAGGCATTCTAAAAATATTTCTAGTAAGATTGAGTATAGTTTTTGTTATCATTTTCAGTGCTTAGTTTCTATCACTGTTCATTGTCATTTACGTTGTGAATGTCCGGCACTAGTCACTCAGCTCCAGTTACTTTTTCAGTTCTGTTTATGTTTGTCAATGGTGCCTGATTCCTTTATTTGCGGGATGGTAACTTCTACTCTTAAACGTGGGAAAGATCCTTTTGATTGCAGTTCATATAGGTCTATCACTGTTGCATGCAATATTGGTAAGTTTTTTGAATATGTTCTGCTCTCATATATTATTGAACGAACTGCGAAAGACTCAAAACCAATTTGGGTTTCAACCTTGTATTAGGTGCCAACATGTACATAAGGTTTTAGCTTTAATTCTTTATGATGCCCAGTCTAAAGGTTATGAATTACACATTTGCTCTTTAGATTTGTCTAAAGCTTTCCACAGTATTTGCCATGCATAAGCGTGGCACTCTTTGTCAGAGTTTGGATTGAACCCTTCTGTTATACACGCACTTAAATTTTGCTTTAGTAATTCGTTTGAAATCACGTACAGGGTTCTACAGTAATATACCAATTCAATCTGGAGTACGACAGGGTGGAGTGTTATCGCCTTATCTATTTAATGCTTGCATTTATAATATATTATCAGGAATCAGGCCTTCGTATTTTATAATTTATCTGATGTGTCTTATATTGCACACACGGACGACCTGCTAGTTTTAAGCCGGACCAAGTCTATTTTGGCATTATCTGTGCAACATATTTCTATTATGTTTCAGAATGTTGGTCTGTCTTTGAATGTTGATAAATGCGAGTATTTAGTTTTCAAGCCCGAATCATCAGCTTGCAATCTGTCCCGTGGATCCTCAGTAATTCGTAATGTTGCGAATTTACAGTGGTTAGGGATTATAATTGTTCTACACTCCCTTTTTGCGACTCCAAATTCTGAGACATGTTAAAGAAAAGCTGAAGATTGGATAGGCGAAAATTGTATCTAACCGTGGTAAATATTCACGCCGAGCTTTCGCTCAAATGTGTTCCACATATTGTGATCATTCTGTCTTGTTTTTAAGCGGTATGTATTAGTTATTGAATAAGAAAGATTCGCGCAAGATCCGTATCGCTTATTTTAGATATTGCACATTTTTGTTGTAACTTCCCACTCCATATCATAATACATGTATTATTGAGAAGTATGTTTCTACCAACAATACTCAATCGTTTGAATTGCTTTTAGTGCTAATTTAACAAGACATGCCCTTGTGTCCCTAGGTCCACACCATAATATTATCCGTGTATTTTTGTTTGAGATAAAGGTTTAAGCTGTCGATGCGTCTCTGTATTTGCTTTTTCTTTCTTTTTAGTGTACTTTACTCCCCTTGTTTTGTCTAAAATTGGATATAAATGAATTATTATTATTATATATTACACTTGATTCTCCAGAATTTCCACCTCATTTATATGAAAAATATCCCCCGCCATCTGAAAATTCGAGTATGTTTATTCCCCAGTTACTCTTTATGAGTGTCAGGGTGGCCGACGTTTAACCCCCCCCCCCCCCGTGGAAAATAAGGCTTTCGAAATTTGAGAATTTTATTTGAGTTTTTTCTTCCGTACGGGGAAGGAATTTTGGTACTTGTGTATTGTTCGCCACTCATTCAAGTTTACGCTGTGTAAAATTCGAGAAACAAACCGGTTCTTCGTTAGTTTCTTTCAGCTCAGCGTGAGACAACTGAGACAGGACAAAGAGGAAATATATAATTTGGGCTATATATTTGCACATAAGGGAGGAGGGAGGTAAAGTATTTGGACAGTTTGAAGGTTGAAAACAATTTTTACTTCATAATATGCAGAATAACTGTACCAAACACCTTTTGCATACAGACCCGCTATACTTTATCCCCCCCCCCCAATGTGCAAATTATATAGTCCAAATTTGTTTCTAAAGTAACGAAAAAACTAACAAAGAAACCGGTTTGTTCTCGAGTTTTACGCATCGTAAGCTTCAGTGAGTGGCGTATAATACACAAGTACCGGAATTTTTCATAGAGAGAGACCCAGATTTCGCGGTATTACTTAAAAACAATCAGAAATTAAATAGAAAAAAAGAAATTTTTCAACCGAAAGTAAAGAGCAACATCAAAACTTAGAACGAACAGAAATTATTACGCATATGAAAGGAGTTGCACCTTCCACAAGACCTTGCCCTTGACGCGAAATTTTTGATTTTTTGTCTTAATTCTTTATATTAAGAACGATTCCTGAAACACAATGGCCGTTTCATTAGAATAATAAGCTTTGTTTTAAAATTAAAAAAAAACTTTAGCGTAAAGAGCGAGGTCTTGAGGAGGAGGCAACACTTTTCATATACGTAATAATTTCTGTTCGTTCTAAGATTTGATGGTGCTCCTTACTTTCAGTTGAAAAACTCGTTGTTTGAATTTAATTTCTGATCATTTTTAAATAATACCGGGATATCCGGCTCTCAATGTGTACAATGTGTAAAACTCGAGAGCAAACCGGTTTCTGCGTTACTTTTTAAACAAATTCGGGCTATATATTTGCGCATTAGGGGGGGGGGAGTACAGTATAGCGGGTCTGCATGCTAAATGTCTTAGGTACAATAATTCTGGATACTGTGAACTAAGAATTGTTTTTTGACTTCAAACTGTCAAAATACTTTACCCCCCCCCCTTTGTGCAAAAATATAGCCCAAATTGTATATTTACCATCTATTCTGTCACTCGTCTTTGTCTTGTCTCACGCTAAGCTGAAAGAAACTAACGAAGAAACCGGTTTGTTCTCTAGTTTTACACAGCGTAAACTTAAGTGAGTGGCGTATAATACACAAGCACCAAAATTCCTTCCCTCTACGGAAAACAAAAAAAAACAAAGCTCAAATAAAATTTTCAAATTTGGAAGGCCTTATTTTCCACGGAGATTATTTTCCGGGGGGTACCAAATCCCCTATACTGCAGATTAATTTAATCTGCACAAAATCCTCCCAGAGAATCGTTCACCTAATAAAAAAAAAAATCTGTTTTGAAGATGATTCTTTTTCAGGGCGTGGGGACTTGAAAAAAGATTGATTTAGTTTAAACTTTGGTTTGAATTATGCTCGCGCTGGGGTGGCCCCGACACTTTTGTCTTCTTCTTTTCTTTACCTTTTAGCTCTTTTTTTCTTCATTTGTCTGAAGATATTCATATTACTTTCTGTTTCTCTTCAGTTACACATTTGTTAAGCCAACACATTGAACTCTGCTTTCTGCTGGCTAGAGTTGAAATTTTATTGTAACGATTTGTATTATTTGTAACTATTTGCATTAATAAACTTTTGCTTCAATACGATTTCTCTGAGGATCTTCGTAGTGCGCACTGGGGGCCATGAGAGCCTTTTTAAATTTCAAGCTGCCCCAGGGATTTCCGTTAGAATTCTCATTATTTTCTTATAATTGCTTAAATGAAAATATTATTGCAAAGAAAACTATACATAAACAAAAAAGGTTATTGCGCAAAAAAATAAACGCAATTCAATTTTAACAATTCATTAAACAAGAAGAAAAAATTAAAGAAGGAAAAAAGATCCCAAGATGATATTCCAATATCATCGTGGTATAACATGCAAATTAAACACAATAAAAATTGCCATGAAATAAAACACTGAAGGTCATAACTGCAAAAGAAGAAGGTCATAACGTCATAACTGCAGAAGGTCATAACGTCAGAAAACGAAATAAATAAAAGAATTCCAACAAGATTGAGAAGCAATCATAGTTCAACCAAGTTCGTATCCAGGAGGGGGGGGAGGGGTACCAGGTTTGAACCCCCCCCCCCCCCCGCCCCTAGAATTTTTATTAGACTTTTAAAAAAGTAACAAGCATGCACACAAACAAATTTTTGGTGGGTTTTGTAAAGTTTTTTGTACCCCCCCCCTAACAAAAATTTCAAATGCGCTCTTGAACTCAATCTAAATTTTCACTTAACCTTGACAAATTAGTCTAATGGAGCCAATCATTGGAACAGTTCCTTTCCTCTTTAAAACTATTCTTTTAAATAATAGAAGGAGGCTTACTAAACAACGCAATAAAGACATAATAATGGCATATTATATAATAACATAACAATAAATAACAAAGTAATAAATGACAAAATAATACAAGAATGTTTTCTTGACAAAGACATATTAATTAGAAAGCCAAAGCTCCAGAAATATTGATTTCAGAAAGCCAAAGTAATAAATGACATAATAATGACATACGGTATAATGACGTAATAATAAATGACAAAAATAATACACGAATGTTTTCTTGACAAAGACATATTAATTAGAAAGCCAAAGCTCCAGTAATACTGATTTCAGAAAGCCAAAGTAATAAATGACATAATGATGACATATGGTATAATTACGTAATAATAAATGACAAAAATAATACAAGAATGCTTACTTGACAAAGACATATTAATTACAAAGCTAAAATGTTGTTCTAGCAATATAGATTCCACTGCGCTTCTCAGGGTGTTGTCCCAATGAATTGACATGAGACAAGAATTTAGAAAGTCATGCCATTAAAAAAGAAGAAGAATACAAACTGATAAATCTACTCCATATATTCATATTCGAACAACTACAAGTAAATTACAGATATTTAAACATGAAAACGTCATTTTAATGTTATAAATTAGACTTTCGCTCTAAACATCAATCAAAAGGTTGCTTAAGTCAAAAAGCTGTCAGTCAAGAATCAACAAACACTAGGGACACTCTTAGATATAGGACAAAAGTGGTGCCTTTATTGCAGCTTTTGTGTCCCGTTCTGAGGTGTATATAGGACCCCTACCACCTTCTTGGTCTGGGTACAGTTTAATTTCTTGTAATTTATTCTTAAATTTATACGAATCTATCGTACCAACGAATAGTGAAAGCCTACAAATATGAATTGTACAAGTTGCGAACATAAATCTTAACTGAATTTTAAAAGCCACATCCCCTGAAAGATTTTCGCTAAAAGCTAAATGCTTTTTTGGATTCTTGTCACTAAAAGCTAAATGCTTTTTTGGATTTCAGGTTCAAATTTTTTATGACCGTTGACTTTGTACGCTCACAAGGACATTGTCTAAAAAGGAAACACCCGAAAACGACAAAAGAAAATTAGACGACTTTTTCTTGAGTGGAATTTAACAAGGTAGATAGCAAAGAGTATAGGTAACTTATAAAAGCAGGAGCTGGCGTAGTGCCGAAAAACTATCATCGCCGTCTAGGGCTTGGCGAAACTTAGCATTCTTTTTCAAGCCATACAATCAGTTTTTGGTCAGGAACTTAGATCAGACACTTATTACTACCCTAATTTTACCAATTACACTAAATTAACTAATTATTCTTGTTATTACACTGGAAAAAACGGTAAGTGTCGCTAAACGCTAGAAGGCGTTGATAGTTTTTTTTGTCAACTGTAGCGCTAGTTCCTGCCTATAAGTTACCCATACTCTTTGGTCTAGAGTAAAATGCTCTTAAAAGAATTCACAATATGGTTCTCTGACACATAAAAAATTCAGAGACAATTTAACTATGTTTTCGGCTTGACATCATTATACGAAACTATAACGTGTTTCGTATTCAAACGAAAAGCGTTTACTACGTTTCTTGAAAACCTTCCCCACGAAAAACATTCCAATTCAACAAAATATTCACTTTCTGGTTTCTAGAAATGGGGAAATAATACAGTAATACAATTTCAAAAGATTGCATATTTCTATAAATTTGCTTCATAGTTTGTGCTCCCATAAACAACTTTCAGCTTTTAAGGAATTTCAAAATAATAAAAAAAGGAACAAAAATTCAAAAATGTAATTTAGACAAAAAATTCACAATAGAAAGAAAAAGAGGATTTATGCTATACATAATTCGCCCCCCTCCGCTCACCAATCAATCAATGCATAATCTTAAAAGGTTTGATATAGTAGAGTTTTAGCAATAAACAAGTGGAATGCAATAAGATAAAAGATGGCAAAAAAAAAGCTGCCATCTATCAGCTCATTATCTACACCTGGCTTACCCAGATTTCCAATATATCCACTTTTGCTCCCCCATTTATTTAAAACTTTTAGATTGCTACAAATGGATCTAAAATAAATTCCATAATTAGAAAATTTTAAGCAACAAAGAGAAAAATCCACACATAAATAAATACTGAAACTCAGCAATATATGGCTGGCAAGCACAACCGAGCACAATGCACAAACATATAAAATTAGGCTTACAACCTGCATAACAGACAATAGAAATTTGACAATAACAGACATATTGTCTGTTATTATAATATTGTCTGTCTTATAATATTGTCTGCATAACAGACAACCCACGACCTCCTTCTAACTAGGCCTCTAGCTACTAGCCCTTCCAACATATTATTACGTATATGAGGGGATCGCCCCCTCCTCAACACCTTGCTCTTTACGCTAATATTTTTTTTAGTACTTTTAAAAAAGCTTAGGGTTCAACTTAGATTACTTAGGGTTCGACTCTCATCCAAGGCGATTTTTTTTCGGCACACTTATATTATTTAAAAAGGACCATAAAAATTATAAAAATACACTTTGTAGAATGTATCGAAATAAGTAAACACCAACTAGTAGTTGACAGCGGGGGTTAGCGTGATAAAAATGAAAGATCAAATTTAAAGTTGCTTGTACACATTGACAGCAGTTTCCATCCACAATAGAAAAAAACTGAACTTTTTTCCTAGAGAAAGATGATGGAAGATACATGTTTTTGTTTTCAAACAGACATCGAACCAGTGATGAAAATCTGTTACACGATTCCGCTAGTTATACTAAAGATACGTGTAGGCGTTTATTCAGTTGAAGGAAACGGTGCATGTGTTAATAAATGTGCTCTATTCCTATTAGAAACTATTTTCTAAGATTTTTATAGCTTTATTCAGAGAACATGCACCGTTATTCAGAGAATAATCGTAAAAAGGGGAACCTTATGACCCATGGGCAGGCTATAAGAGATAAAAGAATAAAAGCTCAGGACTGATCTCAACTGATCAAAACTGATCTCAATCCTCCAACTTTCCGTGCTTTAAAATCAATTCAATGTCTTTTCAATTTTGAATACGAAGATGGTGAGCTTGATTTTTTTTTCTTGTGCTGAGTTTGTTAAATTTGAGAATCTTACAAACGTTTTGTTTTAGTTTCTCCCCCGTTTTTTTTCCTGACCAGAGCCTTACGGAGGAGACTATACTGAACTGTCTTATTGTTGGGAATCTATTGATTGATGATTTTTCCCAAAAAGAGAATTCACCCCCCCCCCCTCCCCATCAGGGGCGTCCTGGGGCTCATTTTACTGGGGGGGGGGGCGATCTTCGTAAATTTTAACGAATTACTACCTGATTTATGCCGAATTTTCTGCAGAAATCAAGAATTTTGCTAAATTTTGGCCGATTTTGCAAAATTTTACCGAATTGCTACCTGACTTATGCCAAATTTTCTGTAGAAATCAAGGATTTTGCTAAATTTCGGCCGAATTTGCAAAAGTTCTGCCAAAATTTTCGCCGAAGGCAAAATTTTTACTGAATTCCAAGAAAGTTGGGGGGGGGGGGGCAAGCCAACTTTTTTGCGACGTTTCGACAGGAGAAAGCAACCTGACTTACAGAGCCCAGGAGCTAAAACAAAAGGACGAATAAACAAACAATTAAATGACACAAATCACAAATGTAGAAGGCAATTCCACGATTTAAAATTAAAAACCGTTCGTACACCTGATACTTCACGCAAGGCTATTCACTTGGTTTATGAAATACTGGTTAACTGTTCAACTAAGAGAGGCGAGTCTAGGGCCCCAAGACCAGAGGCCACTCCACCTTCATTTACACCATGGCCCTTCACTCTCAACATATGGCCTGCCTGGCTGCTCGAGCACAGTTTCCCGGATTTTAATGACCTAAAACGACATTAATTATTTTTTATAATATATTGTATATATATATATATATATATATATATATATATATATATATATATATATATATATATATACTTTTATAATACATTTTACAGAACTTTTAAAAATATTTTATAGAAAAATCTATTATATAAATATATATATATATATATATATATATATATATATATATATATATATATATATATATATATATATACATATATATATATATATATATATATATATATATATATATATATATATATATATATATATATATATATATATATATATATATACATATATATATATACACATATATATATATATATATATATATATATATACATTTACATTAACTTATATATATATTTATACATTAAATATTTATATAAATATTTTTTAATATTTATGATATTAATTTTTTTTTAATATTTTGTAAAAAATATTTATAATAGATTTTATAAATATATATTAATAATATATATTACAGAATTTAATAAATGAAAATACAGAGAGAAAAACGGGTATAATATTTAAACAAAGCAGCTGAACATAACAGAAAAAACCATAGACTTTAAATAATAAAGATCCGAATGTTTCGACTTCACGTCCAGGAGCCTTTACCAACAGGGGAACAAAATGAGCAAAGCTAAATTATACACAACATATAAAGAAAAAGAAAACAAGAAAAAAGAAATAAAACTCACATCCTAATAATTTCCAAATATCACTGCAATCACTGCAAATAGCCTGAATAAGCAAGACAGAAATGACAAACAGATTTTATCTCGTGGAAATTAGAAATTACTTGGAAATTATTAATATGTGTTTTCTTTTTTTTTTTTTTTTCTTCATATGTTTAATTCAGCATTACTCTTTTTTCTGTTGATAAAGGCTCAAGGACGTGGAGTCGAAATATTTGGATCTTTAGTATTTAGTTTGTTGTTTTTTTCTGTTATGTTATATTTCTATCATGTTATACCCGTTTTTTTCTCTATATTTTCATTTATTAAACTCTGTAAATGGGAAGGCACTGTGGTCTAAGAAATTATTTAAAATATATATTTATAACATAATATATAATATATTTCATAATATAATGATCTAAAATATAATAACTATTTTTTTGTAATTACACAACTTTGAAGAGGGCTCATTCAATTAGAAATCAGAAGTTCTAGTGTCCCTTTTAAGAGCCAAAAACTTCAACATATATTTCATGACAAAGAGGATAAAAAGATATGAAAGAGGAGAAGAAAAAGCATTTTGTTTTCTTTTTTCTTGCTCATGATCAGCATTTGATGTAAATACTACCATTATTAAAAAAAAAAAAAACAGGGATACAAAAAAGAGAGAAACTGATAGTAGTACATGTGACACTCTCCTAAAATCCCTCATCGTACAGAATAATAAGGAGCTTAACAAAGAAAAATACTAAATAATTTTGTAAGCAGTCTTAAGTCCGTGGCGTTTTGCAAAAACCGCCTAAGCCCACTTTTTCCCAAAAATGAGTTAAGCACAAGATTCGAAAGAATTTGAACTGGTCTATCGACTGGTTTATTCAAAATGGGCTTATCTTTAATTCTGACCGAGTTATAGATTGTTCCAAAACGGCGTAAAAAAGAGCATAAGTCCTTATCTTCTAGGTAGCAAACAATTCAGCAGTTTGGACATTTCCAGTGAATTCCGATCGAAAAGTTAACTAAGAATCAGTCTTTAAAGTTTCAAGTTTCTTAAATTTTTATCTGTGAGAAAGATTTTTTTTTTTTTCATTGTGCGTTTTCATTTTCATTTTACTCTTCAGTAAAATAGAAAAAGTGGATTTAAGCCCTTTTTGCAAAACGTCACGGAAGTTTAAAATGCTTATATATTAATAATTATTTCGTAATTTAATGTTATTGATTTGAATGATTGGTTCTTTTGTACGTAATTTTAAAGTCAGTACAAAGAACTCAAAACGTGATTGGTTCTTTTGTATGAAATTTTAAATCCAGTAAAAAGAACTAAAAACCTGTTGGTTCTTTTGTATGTAATTTTAAAGCCAATACAAAGAACTAAAAACCTGATTGGTTCTTTTGTACGTAATTTTAAAGCCAGTAAAAGAACTCAAGACCTCCTGATTGGTTCTTTTGTATGAAATTTTAAATTTAGTAAAAAGAACTAAAAACCTATTGGTTCTTTTGTATGTAGTTTTACAGCCAGTACAAAGAACTTAAAACGTGATTGGTTGTTTTGTACGTAATTTTAAAGCCAGTAAAAAGAACTCAAAACGTGATTGGTTCTTTTGTACCTAACTTTAAAGCCAGTAAAAGAACTCAAAACCTGATTGGTTCCTTTTTATGAAATTTTAAAGCCAGGACAAAGAACTCAAAACGTGATTGGTTCTTTTGTATGATATTTTAAATACAGAAAAAAAAAAACTAAAAACGTGATTGTTTCTTTTGTACGTAATTTTAAAGCCAGTACAAAGAACTCAAAACGTGATTGGTTCTTTTGTACCTAATTCTAAAGTCAGTAAAAGAACTCAAAACCTGATTGGTTCTTTTGTATGAAATTTTAAATCCAGTAAAAAGAACTCAAAACGTGGCTGGTTCTTTTGTACCTAATTTTAAAGCCAGTAAAAGAAATCAAAACCTGATTGGTTCTTTTGTATGAAACTTTAAATCCAGTAAGAAGAACTAAAAACCTGATTCGTTCGTTTGTATGTAGTTTTAAAGCCAGTACAAAGAACTTAAAACGTGATTGGTTCTTTTGTATGATATTTTGAATTCAGTAAAAAAACTAAAAACCTGATTGGTTGTTTTGTATGTAATTTTAAAGCCAGGACAAAGAACTCAAAACGGGATTGGTTCTTTTGTATGATATTTTAAATCCAGTAAAAAAAAAAAAAACTAAAAACGTGATTGTTTCTTCTGTACGTAATTTTAAAGCCAGTACAAAGAACTTAAAAACGTGATTGTTTTTCTTGTACCTAATTTTAAAGCCAAAAAAAGAACTCAAAACCTGTTTTGTATGAAATTTTAAATCCAGTACAAAGAACTCAAAACGAGATTGGTTGTTTTTTACCTAATTTTAAAGCCAGTAAAAGAACTCAAACACCTGATTGGCTCTTTTGTATATAATTTTAAAGCCAGTATAAAGAACTCAAAACATGATTGTTTTTCTTGTACCTAATTTTAAAGCCAATAAAAGAACTCAAAACCTGATTGGTTGTTTTGTATGTAATTTTAAAGCCAGGACAAAGAACTCAAAACGGGATTGGTTCTTTTGTATGATATTTTAAATCCAGTAAAAAAAAAAAAAAAAACAACTAAAAACGTGATTGTTTTTCTTGTACCTAATTTTAAAACCAAAAAAAGAACTCAAAACCTGATTGGTTGTTTTGTATGTAATTTTAAAGCCAGGACAAAGAACTCAAAACGGGATTGGTCCTTTTTTATGATATTTTAAATCCAGTAAAAAAAAAAACAACTAAAAACGAGATTTTTTCTTTTGTACGTAATTTTAAAGCCAGTACAAATAACACAAAAAGTGATTGTTTTTCTTGTACATAATTTTAAAGACAATAAAAGAACTCAAAACCTGATTGGTTGTTTTGTATGTAATTTTAAAGCCAGGACAAATAACTCAAAACGGTATTGGTTCTTTTGTATGATATTTTAAATCCAGTAAAAAAAAAAAAAAAAACAACTAAAAACGTGATTGTTTTTCTTGTACCTAATTTTAAAGCCAATAAAAGAACTCAAAACCTGATTGGTTGTTTTGTATGTAATTTTAAAGCCAGGACAAAGAACTCAAAACGGGATTGGTTCTTTTGTATGATATTTTAAATCCATTAAAAAAAAAAACAACTAAAAACGTGATTGTTTCTTTTGTACGTAATTTTAAAGCCAGTACAAAGAACTCAAAACGTGATTGTTTTTCTTGTACCTAATATTAAAGCCAATAAAAGAACTCAAAACCTGATTGGTTGTTTTGTATGTAATTTTAAAGCCAGGACAAAGAACTCAAAACGGGATTGGTTCTTTTGTATGATATTTTAAATTCATTAAAAAAAAAAAAAAACTAAAAACGTGATTGTTTCTTTTGTACGTAATTTTAAAGCCAGTACAAAGAACCCAAAACATGATTGTTTTTCTTGTACCTAATTTTAAAGCCAATAAAAGAACTCAAAACCTGATTGGTTGTTTTGTATGTAATTTTAAAGCCAGGACAAAAAAATCAAAACGGGATTGGTTCTTTTGTATGATATTTTAAATCCATTAAAAAAAAAAACAACTAAAAACGTGATTGTTTCTTTTGTACGTAATTTTAAAGCCAGTACAAATAACTCAAAACGTGATTGTTTTTCTTGTACCTAATATTAAAACCAATAAAAGAACTCAAAACCTGATTGGTTGTTTTGTATGAAATTTTAAAGCCAGGACAAAGAACTCAAAACGGGATTGGTTCTTTTGTATGATATTTTAAATCCAGTAAAAAAAAACAAAAAACGTGATTGTTTCTTTTGTACGTAATTTTAAAGCCAGTACAAATAACTCAAAACGTGATTGTTTTTCTTGTACCTAATATTAAAACAAATAAAAGAACTCAAAACCTGATTGGTTGTTTTGTATGTAATTTTAAAGCCAGGACAAAGAACTCAAAACGGGATTGGTTCTTTTGTATGATATTTTAAATCCAGTAAAAAAAAAACAACTAAAAACGTGATTGTTTCTTTTGTACGTAATTTTAAAGCCAGTACAAATAACTCAAAACGTGATTGTTTTTCTTGTACCTAATTTTAAAGCCAAAAAAAGAACTCAAAACCTGTTTTGTATGAAATTTTAAATCCAGTACAAAGAACTCAAAACGAGATTGGTTGTTTTTTACCTAATTTTAAAGCCAGTAAAAGAACTCAAACACCTGATTGGCTCTTTTGTATGCAATTTTAAATCCAGTACAAAAACTAAAAACCTGATTGGTTCTTTTGTATATAATTTTAAAGCCAGTATAAAGAACTCAAAACATGATTGTTTTTCTTGTACCTAATTTTAAAGCCAATAAAAGAACTCAAAACCTGATTGGTTGTTTTGTATGTAATTTTAAAGCCAGGACAAAGAACTCAAAACGGGATTGGTTCTTTTGTATGATATTTTAAATCCAGTAAAAAAAAAAAAAACGTGATTGTTTGTTTTGTACGTAATTTTAAAGCCAGTACAAATAACTCAAAACGTGATTGTTTTTCTTGTACCTAATTTTAAAGCCAATAAAAGAACTCAAAACCTGTTTTGTATGAAATTTTAAATCCAGTACAAAGAACTCAAAACGAGATTGGTTGTTTTTTAACCTAATTTTAAAGCCAGTAAAAGAACTCAAACACCTGATTGGCTCTTTTGTATGCAATTTTAAATCCAGTACAAAAACTAAAAACCTGATTGGTTCTTTTGTATATAATTTTAAAGCCAGTATAAAGAACTCAAAACGTGATTGGTTCTTTTGTACCTAATTTTAAAGCCAATAAGAGAACTCAAAACCTGATTGTTTCTTTTGTATGTAATTTTAAAGACATTGAGAAAACAAATTTTTTTTTAATCAAGTCACAACGATTTTTACAAGTAAACTTTCTGTTGTCGTGTGGTTTTACTATTTAAATAGCAGATTTAAAACTATAGAAAAATAAGATAAGGGCTACCCCAAGAAATGTTGAAGAAATTACGCAAATAATAAAAATGCAATAACAAATATTAAGCGAAAATATTTACTTATAAATTAAAATAAAAGACAAATTGAGGTGCTTAACTCGGGAGGAATCGCAAGCTCATATGGGCAAAATTCAAGTTTTTGAGTAAAACTTAAAAATAAACGGAAAAAAGACACATAAAAACCTTATAAATAAATAACTTGATAGGCTGAATTGGCCCAGAGGTAATATTTATGTTAGTTTGGATAGGTAAATCCAAAACACTAGCAGGTAATTACATCATAGGGTAAACAAAACTCACCCAACATAAGCACCAAAAATTCCTAGTTCACAAATAGTTGGTTCGAGACGAATTTGGTCACCATGCCCTGGGCGATTTATGTAGTTATCTATTATGGGAGGTTTGATAAGCTTCATTAAGATGAAAGACTCTCTTTCCTTTGTACGACCAAGCTTCGTCAATTCTTTTGCAACCTTGGGAAGGAAAAATATAAAAATTAGAATGAATAAAGAAAAAATTAGACTAAAAAGATGAGCAGTGCCGGCCTTTGGAGGTGGCAAGTAATGCGACCGCAGCGGTCCCCGCGCCTACCGGGGCCCCTCAGTAACAGAGTCAATATGTTACGAATTACAATCACATGAATGATTTTGCGATTCGCGAAGTCGTTAAACACAAAAAAGCCGTTGAATGTACGGATGGGGTTTCCAAATGTGGGGCCCCCTTTTATAAGGAGCGGGGCCAGCGGTGGTAAAACTGTCAAAAATCCTGAAAACCGTCAAAACAGTTAGGGCCTTTGTTAAGGCTTTTTGGCCTTGGTTACCAGATAAATGTCCTTTTCTTCTGTTTCTATTTAATTCGATTTACCCCCACTCTAGGACTCCCCGAGGCACCCCACTCCCGTTATTACTATTGCCCCCAGTATTTTATTACCACGACGTGAGGCTCCGCTCAGTGGCGGAGCCTCACGAAAGCCCCATGTACCAGAAAAGCCGCCTTAGAAGATATAAGTAGATCAAAAATCCAAGATTTTTTGCCATTTATTGCAACGAGAAAACGATGGGAAACTGTTACGAGATAATAAATGGTTGCCAATAAACATAAAAATAGCCAGGAGAAACGACAAAGTTAAGGCAAAGAAACAATTTAAACTTCCTGAGCAAGGGGCACTGAAACACTTTTTCTCGACACAATTGACACTTTTTGTCAATAAAACTTCAACATTTTTCAAACATGGTTTTATTTAATAGCAATAATAATAGTTTTCATTGCTTTAAAAGACCTAGGGACGTGGGAATACAAAATAAAATTCCATTTTAAGTGATTCATGCTACATATACCAAAAGCATTACATAATTACAGAAATCCATTTTTATACTCCACCGCCGCTCTGGGAAATTGTTCTAACCTTACAGCACTTTAAAAACAGTTTACTAGACTAAGAGGCCAGGCCATCTCTCCAGACAGAAGCCAACTTTTATCAAACCTTCACTCTTCATATACTTCCTTTCACAACTTACTCAATTCTTCACACCCACACATCATACAATCCACTTGTTCGTAGATAGGTCCACACATAGGGCAAAAGTAAGGACTATTCTGCGACCGCATCTTCCCTAAATATTTCTTTTTGTCCCAGGTGGTAACCTATTCACCCTTGATTTAACAATATAACTTAATTTTCTTTTCTTAAACTCATGTTAGAAATTTTAGCTTTACCCATGTCTCCTTTACCAGCACACAGAGACACAGTTGATCACAAAGGCTTCCTCATACTGTCAAACCTCTTTGATCTCATACTTCTAACCTCTATACCTCTTGATCTTATAAAATATTTTGTATTATCTCTGTAGCCTTATTATCTAAACCTAATCCCTTATCCCATATTTTTATCACTCCACATATACTAAATAGGATACTAAAATTATGTTTAGTAACCTTTGAGTGAAAGCTACTGATTTTTTTTTGGCCAACACACTTAACAATTTTGTCAATAGAATATCGACACTTTTGAAACACAATTTGGTATATAATACGTCAAATTATGCAAAGCAGCTTCAGAGGAAGATGTAAACACAAGTAGAGTTTTAGAAGTTGACACCAAGGGCAGTTTCAATTCAGAAAGCTGTAGGGGAGGGGGGCAAACGTGTTTCCTTAAATCTAGGGGGCAAATGTTGTTAATATTTCAATTTCTTCAATGAAAATACTCAAAAAAACATTTTCAATGATAACAGAAAATAAAGGTATTCTCTTGTTTGGGGGACACCTCCAACAAAAAATGATGTAACGTAGGGAAGGGACATCTAGCTCTCTCCAGTCACCTAATTGACTCCTTCTGATCAATGAAGAAATCATACTATACATTCATCAAATATACTAATTTTATCTTTCAATGAATATCTTTAATGTAAAGAATCCAAATTAATTTAAGCATTGAGAATCAAAATAAACCCGCATGAAAATTTTTTAGCCTGGAATTCTTGTTTTGGGTGTCCTAGGCTGCTGTTCATTTTAGCCCATAGTTGCTGTTCATTTTTAGCCTATATGAATCTCAGGAAATCAGCGCCCTCTATTTAAAAGCAGATATTTGAAATGCTTACGTCCTCTCCATAGATGTTGTTACCTCCACCTTCTCTTTGGGGTTTTAAAACAAATAACAGTGGGTTTGCTATTCCCATGGCCGCATTTCGATCTCCTTCCTCATCCTGCAAAATATAATAAGTAATATATAGTCAAAACATAGTCAGTAATTTAATATCTGCCTGATTTTAACCAAAGATAAAGGGTGCATTCCAGGCTGTAAGCCGTAGTAGTTTCACATTAATTACAGCCGTTACTTAAAGTTGGCATTCATCGAGAACGGTTATAAAGTATCTAAGGGCTCATAAGAGTAACTAAGGGCTAACGTTAAGCAACTAGGGGCTTATATTCTTCATAAGTTTCGATTGCATCCACCTCTCTTTGACTCTGATAACATTTACCATATGTTCACTTCACTAAATATGTCCATTAGCTATCTTCAGTAAAAGTTATTAAAAATGTAAATTCAAAGTTACTTTTCTGTCTTTCCAGCTATTATTTCCAGCTGGAATGAAAAGTTAGTTTATAGTAACTATTTGTAACATCTGGATATCTTGTTTACGAAAACAGTAAGAAAAAGCAAGACACTTCTTACTTGTGTCGAACAACTGAGAACGTCTTCGACAGAGAGAACACTGTTCAATATGTCGAATAGTGAGAACGATACATTGGCCGTTATATACGTCTAAAGGACGCAAAGGTACGTTGTGTAAGTTTTAAGTGCACCAAAAGTACGTTTTAAATAAGAAATTTAGATAATTTCGACTCAAAAATGTTGAAACTACATTAGTAGAGATATTCCATTTTAAATATTATATCATTATGTACTTTAGTTTTATTACTGTGTACCTTAAAATTTTCTATATACTAATTATAGCTATTCTATATACAATAATTAGTGTTATAAATACTATAATACTATCATAGTTATTTTAAATACTGAATAGAAGTATTAATGTTTCTTACTTATGCTATCAACTACTCAAAATGCAAAATTACTATAAAACATTTACTACAAACATATTAAATAATTTATTAATTACGCCGTAATAATAAATAGGGGCTTATATTTCTAAATACAATATTTATCACCGTACTGCGAATACTTTACAAATTCATTTAAAGTCTAAGTCAATGATGGCAGATCGATGACACCCATGCCACAGGTGGCTCGCAAAATTAGTAGGGTGACAGAGTTACAAATATCTGTCAAGAAAAAATAGTCTTCAAAATTCAAGCCTACGGATCATTTGACCAAAACAGAGTAATAAAAATTTGCGAAATATTATTGAATTTAATTAAAAAG